>NC_090739.1:24989970-24992470 GCF_036898095.1 Palaemon carinicauda
TTGCTTACGGACGATCAGTTGAAGTAGAATCCCACAACGATAACTGTTTAGTTAAATTAATCTTAATATATATATATATATATATATATATATATATATATATATATATATATATATATATATATATATGTGTGTGTCAACCACGATGGCATTTAATACCATTCTGCCTTAGGAAGATATGTCCACTGGAATTCATTTATGGTAATAGGTTCTGTCTGGGCAGAGATTTGAACACTGGCCTCTCAGCTGAAACCGTGCCTGCTAGGACTCTACCAACTGAGCTATCAAAAGAGATAAATAAGTTTATGACAAGTCAACGTACATATTCCTGTCGAATTCAGAAATTTGTTCTTAAGACTTGAAATAAACTCATCTCCACCATGTATGCATGTGTGTATGTATGTATGTATGTATGTATGTATATATATATATATATATATATATATATATATATATATATATATATATATATATATACACTATATATATACACACACACACACACACACACACACACACACACACACACATATATATATATATATATATATATATATATATATATATATATATATATATATATATAGGTCTATAATTATTAAAGAAAAAAGGAAAATAGGTAATTGGAATGTTAGAACAATGAATCAGATTGGGAAGTTACAGCAAGTTTAGAGTGAATTTATGTAATATAGTTTGGATATCTTGCCCTCAGTGAAACACGTTGTAAGGGGATTGGTAAGGAAACTTTAGAACAAAGCAATATATATATCTACTCAGGAAGATAAGATGGAGTTGGAAGAGGAGTAGGAATGATGATGACAGTAACCGAGTGGACAGCTGTAAATAGTAGATTGTTACTGGCAAAGTTCAAATCAAAGCCGTGCAATATGATTATTATCGTTTGCTAGGCACCAACAAATGATTCCCCTGAAGAAAGGAAAGATGAATACTATGAAGAACTGCAGAGTATAATAGATGAGATCCCAGAGAGGGGTATGAAAATTGTGATTGGCGACTTCAGTGCTAAAAGTTGGAACGAATAATCAAGGGATACAGAATGTGATGGGTGTCGATGGTTTTGGCGAAGTTGCAAATAAAAAAGGAGCACATTTCATAAGTTTATGTTCAGCAAACAATCTTGTTATTGAAGGTACTCTTTTTCAACACGAGAGCATCCACAAGTATACATGAACTTCACCGTGTGGCAATCAAAAAAAAAAAATCAAATAGATCACATTGCCGTTAAGAGAGAAAGGAGACTGAGAAATGTAAGAAGTAATAGAGGTGCGGATATTGGTAGTGATTACCAGCTCCTCATTGCCACACTGAAATTAAAACTGAAAGCACCCGACAGAAAGGTAAATAGAATATATAGGTTTGATACAACTAAACCTTTAAAAGGAGAGCACAGTAAAACATTTGCCACTGAATGTAGGAATCAATTTGCAGTCTTAAGAGAGTTTAAGAGACGAAGAGGAGACAATTAATGAAGAATGGTGTGATATTAAGAACATATATCAGTCAGTTGGTAGTGAAGTCTTGGGACACGCAGTTACAAGGCGAAAGCCATAGGTATCATTTGATATTCATGGCTTTCGTCTTGTAACTGCGTGTCCCAAGACTTCACTACCAACTGACTGATCTTCTTCTTCTTCTTCTTTGTCTACATCTTTTCCCACTTCTATGTGGGGTCGATGTTTCTGGTCAGCTTTCTCCATCTACCTCTGTCCCACACCTCATCACCGTTTTATGGAGAGTTCTGCGTTATTATGGAATTCCTCTTAAATATGTAAATTTGATTAAGTCTGTTTATGAGCAAAGCAAGTGCAAAATTAATGTTAATGGAGTCTTATTAAATGAATTTTCAGTGAACAGCAGAGTACTTCAAGGGAATGTGTTGTCACCTATGTTGTTTATCCTCCTCATGGATTTTGTAATGCGTAGAACAGTCGGAGATAGTGGAGAAGGATTGGACTGGATTAGTGATAGGAATTTAGCAGACCTAGAGTATGCTGATGATGCTGTCCTTGTTAGCTGAACACCACAGGATTGCAATGCTTGCTTACCAGAATGCATAAAATATCACACGAGGTTGGGCTGAAGATAATAGAAGAAAGACAGAGATGATGAGAACGGAGTATGCAATGGAAGATGAAATACAGTATCATTGGAAGGAGAATGGATTAATAAAGTAGAATCATTTAAGTATTTACGAACTATGAAAGATTGAAAAAAGCAAATCAGACAATGGCTAAGTTGAGTAAAATTTGGAAATCAAATCGCCTGAAATTACATAAAAATAAAATCAGACTATATATCAGTTTAGTGAGATCGGTGTTACTGTATGGACATGAGTCACGGTATGACAATGAAACAATCTCCAATAGATTTAGTAGATTTGAGAACAGAGTCCTCAGAAGGATATTGCGAGTTAAATGACAGGAGAGGATTAGAAATGAAACTATAAGAGATTACTCAAGTGCCATATGTGGATGAGATA
>NC_090739.1:24994970-24997470 GCF_036898095.1 Palaemon carinicauda
ATGAAACTGAAATGAATGTATATTATTATTATTATTATTATTATTATTATTATTATTATTATTATTATTATTATTATTATTATTATTATTATTATTATTATTATTATTCAGACAATAATAATTACTCTTCTCATTTTCGCCGTATCAATCTATAATTACTCTTTTCATTTTTGCCGGTATCAATCTCAATTTCTCCGTATTCTAACATTCATCAATGTTTAATTTTACGTGAATAAGACTGAAATATACAGAAGTCTGTGTGAGATTATCAACATTACAACGAGGCATGAGTATTATATATATTTTAAAACGTAAGGCTCTAATTCACTTATATAAAATCTCTCTCTCTCTCTCTCTCTCTCTCTCTCTCTCTCTCTCTCTCTCTCTCTCTCTCTCTCTCTCTCTATATATATATATATATATATATATATATATAATCCTACCATAGTAACTTGTCTGCTAAAATTCATATATCTTGTTCTATTATGTGCTTCCTTCTTTTCCAAACACTTCTGTCCAAACTAGTTTTAGATTATTCTGTCACTTTCCCATATCCTTTCTTATTCCCCTGTGTCTGTCTCGAAAGGCTATCCTATCCTGTCTCTTCTGGTAACGTTCCTCGCCGGTCTCCTTATGTGCCTTACTATCTAGCATCCAGAAAACAAGAATTTCCTAAATAAAGGAACACCCAAAACTCTCCCGGTTTTTTCCCTTCCTCTGGGAAAGAACTCTGCTCTTACGTCTCCCGGAAAACCAGCCCATTTCAGAATTCCTCCTCTTCTGGTGAAACAGACCTTAGAACATTTTCCACTGGATGTATTCGGGTAAAGTAATGCTTTCGTTAACTTTTGATGCATTAGCTCTGAGTTTTCTTTTATAAAATTTGTTATTCTTTAGTTACGTTCATTTCTATTGTTATCTTTCTAAAGACAGAATTTTTGGTTTTTATCCTATGTTTATTTTCAATCGCCTAATTCTTCTTCTATGGGGAAATTATGTAGATTGAATTTCCTCTACTAAGCACTTGAATACGTTTTCATGTTCAATATTCTATCAAATGAAAACGATTTGTAATTCTTGTTCAACACGGGTATGAAACTGAAATGAATGTATATTATTATTATTATTATTATTATTATTATTATTATTATTATTATTATTATTATTATTATTATTATTCAGACAATAATAATTACTCTTCTCATTTTCGCCGTATCAATCTATAATTACTCTTTTCATTTTTGCCGGTATCAATCTCAATTTCTCCGTATTCTAACATTCATCAATGTTTAATTTTACGTGAATAAGACTGAAATATACAGAAGTCTGTGTGAGATTATCAACATTACAACGAGGCATGAGTATTATATATATTTTAAAACGTAAGGCTCTAATTCACTTATATAAAATCTCTCTCTCTCTCTCTCTCTCTCTCTCTCTCTCTCTCTCTCATCTCTCTCTCTCTCTCTCTCTCTCTCTATATATATATATATATATATATATAATCCTACCATAGTAACTTGTCTGCTAAAATTCATATATCTTGTTCTATTATGTGCTTCCTTCTTTTCCAAACACTTCTGTCCAAACTAGTTTTAGATTATTCTGTCACTTTCCCATATCCTTTCTTATTCCCCTGTGTCTGTCTCGAAAGGCTATCCTATCCTGTCTCTTCTGGTAACGTTCCTCGCCGGTCTCCTTATGTGCCTTACTATCTAGCATCCAGAAAACAAGAATTTCCTAAATAAAGGAACACCCAAAACTCTCCCGGTTTTTTCCCTTCCTCTGGGAAAGAACTCTGCTCTTACGTCTCCCGGAAAACCAGCCCATTTCAGAATTCATCCTCTTCTGGTGAAACAGACCTTAGAACATTTTCCACTGGATGTATTCGGGTAAAGTAATGCTTTCGTTAACTTTTGATGCATTAGCTCTGAGTTTTCTTTTATAAAATTTGTTATTCTTTAGTTACGTTCATTTCTATTGTTATCTTTCTAAAGACAGAATTTTTGGTTTTTATCCTATGTTTATTTTCAATCGCCTAATTCTTCTTCTATGGGGAAATTATGTAGATTGAATTTCCTCTACTAAGCACTTGAATACGTTTTCATGTTCAATATTCTATCAAATGAAAACGATTTGTAATTCTTGTTCAACACGGGTATGAAACTGAAATGAATGTATATTATTATTATTATTATTATTATTATTATTATTATTATTATTATTATTATTATTATTATTATTATTCAGACAATAATAATTACTCTTCTCATTTTCGCCGTATCAATCTATAATTACTCTTTTCATTTTTGCCGGTATCAATCTCAATTTCTCCGTATTCTAACATTCATCAATGTTTAATTTTACGTGAATAAGACTGAAATATACAGAAGTCTGTGTGAGATTATCAACATTACAACGAGGCATGAGTATTATATATATTTTAAAACGTAAGGCTCTAATTCACTTATATAAAATCTCTCTCTCTCTCTCTCTCTCT
>NC_090739.1:25007470-25012470 GCF_036898095.1 Palaemon carinicauda
ATTATTATTATTATTATTATTTCATTATCATTATTATTATTATTATTGTTGTTGTTGTTGTTATAAAACAAGAATGGAATTTTTCGCGAGTCCTAAAAGAATTCGGAAGAAAACTTTCCCGGATTTCCAAAAGTCTTCAAAGGACATAGCCGTATACTTAACATGGATTTCTGAATGACGCCAGAACTGAAATTTCCAGGAGCAGTCCTCAACAACTCCCTGAGCTTCAAATGACTTCCGAAGACCTGATCTTCATTTTTTCAAACGTAGCCTGCAACACCTCACATGATCTGTATGTAGCTGGTGAAATCTAACCAAGAAATTGCGCGTCAATAGGAGTAAGAGGAAATGAGTTGATGACTGGGAGAAGGATTTCACTTAACTCACAGAGATCGTGTTCTGGCGGAATAGGAAGCTGCCGGTAAGAATTATGTGTTACGTCTTCGGAACACAATCAACTACAAATGGTTTTAGTTGGTGCCGAAGTTGCTGATCGTTCGTTTTATATCGCCCGACCTATAGAAAGACACGGGATCTTCCGTTGGCAGCTGAGCTTTGAAGATCATAATGTATGCGCCTTGAAGGATCCTTTGTTTGGGCTTTTGCGACGATGTCTTATTAACGGAGACTCTTGGAAAAAGTACGAGGCTTTGTATCGGTGCAAAAACGGATTGCGGTGAATGAGGATGGAGGCAGAATGGTTCAACTGAACGGTGAGTGACGTGCAGTTCTTCAACAGGATTGTCACAAAATTCGCCATTGAAGTAAGGACAAAACCAGACGACATTGGTAAATATATCATGTTGCTCGTCATTTACTTTGGCATGATAGTGTATGCGGAGAAATCGATAGTATTCATCTCTTTACTCATTACCCAGATAGGTAAAGAATAAATGCCTTCGATTTCCCTGAGGAATCTGACGAAGTGAGGACTTGCAGCACTGAAATCTCTTTTGAAATCTAGAAGGACACTGACGAACTAAGGAAAAGAGACAATGAAATCTCGAAAGAAACAGATGATCTAATGAAAGAAGATCTTGAAAACTAGAAGACAGGAGAGAACAGCGAAGAGGAGCCTCTAATGCACGAGGTAAGACACCTAAAAATAGAGAGCCTCTAATGCTAGAAGTTAGGCACCTTAAAATATAGATCGAAGACCCTCTAATGCTAAAAGTATGGAACCTAGAAATATATGTCAAAGAACTTCTAATGCTAGAAGTGTGGGAGCTAAAGAGAGTGGTCAAAGAACTACTAATGTTAGAGGTGTGGGAGCTATAAAGAGAGGTCAAAGAACTTCTAATGTTTGAGGTAAGGGAGCTGAAAAGAGGTCAAAGAACTTCTAATGCAAGGGGTGGGGGAGCTAAAAAGAATTCAAAGAACTTCTAATGCAAGGGGTGTGGGAGCTAAAAAGAGGTCAAAGAACTTCTAATGCAATGGGTGTGGGAGCTAAAAAGAGGTAAAAAAACTTCTAATGCAAGGGGTGTGGGAGCTAAAAAGAAGTCAAAGAACTTCTAATGCAAGGGGTGTGGGAGCTAAAAAGAGGTCAAAAAACTTCTAATGCAATGGGTGTGGGAGCTAAAAAAAGGTCAAAGAACTTCTAATGCAAAGAGTGGGGGAGCTAAAAAGAGGTCAAAGAACTTCTAATGCAAGGGGTGTGGGAGCTAAAAAGAGGTCAAAGAACTTCTAATGCAAGGGGTGTGGGAGCTAAAAAGAGGTCAAAGAACTTCTAATGCAAGGGGTGGGGGAGCTAAAAAGAGGTCAAAGAACTTCTAATGCAAGGGGTGTGGGAGCTAAAAAGAGGACAAAGAACTTCTAATGCAAGGGGTGGGGGAGCTAAAATGAGGTCAAAGAACTTCTAATGCAAGGGGTGTGGGAGCTAAAAAGAGGTCAAAGAACTTCTAATGCTAGAGGTGTGGGAGCTAAAAAGAGGTCAAAGAACTTCTAATGTAAGGGGTGTGGGAGCTAAAAAGGGGTGGGGGAGCTAAAAAGAGGTCAAAGAACTTCTAATGCAAGGGGTGTGGGAGCTAAAAAGAGGACACAGAACTTCTAATGCAAGGGGTGGGGGAGCTAAAAAGAGGTCAAAGAACTTCTAATGCAAGGGGTGTGGGAGCTAAAAAGAGGTCAAAGAACTTCTAATGCTAGAGGTGTGAGAGCTAAAAAGAGGTCAAAGAACTTCTAATGCTAGAGGTGTGGGAGCTAAAAAGAGGTCAAAGAACTTCTAATGCAAGGGGTGTGGGAGCTAAAAAGAGGTCAAAGAACTTCTAATGCTAGAGGTGTGGGAGCTAAAAAGAGGTCAAAGAACTTCTAATGCTAGAGGTGTGGGAGCTAAAAAGAGGTCAAAGAACTTCTAATGCAAGGGGTGGGGGAGCTAAAAAGAGGTCAAAGAACTTCTAATGCAAGGGGTGAGGGAGCTAAAAAGAGGTCAAAGAACTTCGAATGCAAGGGGTGGGGGAGCTAAAATGAGGTCAAAGAACTTCGATTGCAAGGGGTGGGGGAGCTAAAAAGAGGTCAAAGAACTTCGAATGCAAGGGGTGGGGGAGCTAAAAAGAGGTCAAAGAACTTCGAATGCAAGGGGTGGGGGAGCTAAAAAGAGGTCAAAGAACTTCGAATGCAAGGGGTGGGGGAGCTAAAAAGAGGTCAAAGAACTTCGAATGCAAGGGGTGGGGGAGCTAAAAAGAGGTCAAAGAACTTCTAATGCAAGGGGTGTGGGAGCTAAAAAGAGGTCAAAGAACTTCTAATGCAAGGGGTGGGGGAGCTAAAAAGAGGTCAAAGAACTTCTAATGCAAGGGGTGGGGGAGCTAAAAAGAGGACAAAGAACTTCTAATGCAAGGGGTGGGGGAGCTAAAAAGAGGTCAAAGAACTTCTAATGCAAGGGGTGGGGAGCTAAAAAGAGGACAAAGAACTT
The DNA here is from genome assembly GCF_036898095.1 of Palaemon carinicauda. Lineage (NCBI taxonomy): Eukaryota > Metazoa > Arthropoda > Malacostraca > Decapoda > Palaemonidae > Palaemon > Palaemon carinicauda. The sequence continues at coordinate 25,010,376 of NC_090739.1, forward strand.
CTAATGCAAGGGGTGTGGGAGCTAAAAAGAGGTCAAAGAACTTCTAATGCAAGGGGTGGGGGAGCTAAAAAGAGGTCAAAGAACTTCTAATGCAAGGGGTGGGGGAGCTAAAAAGAGGTCAAAGAACTTCTAATGCAAGGGGTGGGGGAGCTAAAAAGAGGTCAAAGAACTTCTAATGCAAGGGGTGGGGGAGCTAAAAAGAGGTCAAAGAACTTCTAATGCAAGGGGTGTGGGAGCCAAAAAGAGGTCAAAGAACTTCTAATGCAAGGGGTGGGGGAGCCAAAAAGAGGTCAAAGAACTTCTAATGCAAGGGGTGGGGGAGCTAAAAAGAGGACAAAGAACTTCTAATGCAAGGGGTGGGGGAGCTAAAAAGAGGTCAAAGAACTTCTAATGCAAGGGGTGTGGGAGCTAAAAAGAGGTCAAAGAACTTCTAATGCAAGGGGTGGGGGAGCTAAAATGAGGTCAAAGAACTTCTAATGCAAGGGGTGGGGGAGCTAAAAAGAGGTCAAAGAACTTCTAATGCAAGGGGTGGGGGAGCTAAAAAGAGGTCAAAGAACTTCTAATGCAAGGTGTGGGGGAGCTAAAAAGAGGTCAAAGAACTTCTAATGCAAGGGGTGGGGGAGCTAAAAAGAGGTCAAAGAACTTCTAATGCAAGGGGTGGGAGAGCTAAAAAGAGGTCAAAGAACTTCTAATGCAAGGGGTGGGGGAGCTAAAAAGAGGTCAAAGAACTTCTAATGCAAGGGGTGTGGGAGCTAAAAAGAGGTCAAAGAACTTCTAATACTAGAGGTGTGGGAGCTAAAAAGAGGTCAAAGAACTTCTAATGCAAGGGGTGTGGGAGCTAAAAAGAGGTCAAAGAACTTCTAATGCAAGGGGTGGGGGAGCTAAAAAGAGGTCAAAGAACTTCTAATGCAAGGGGTGTGGGAGCTAAAAAGAGGTCAAAGAACTTCTAATGCTAGAGGTGTGGGAGCTAAAAAGAGGTCAAAGAACTTCTAATGCTAGAGGTGGGGGAGCTAAAAAGAGGTCAAAAACTTCTAATGCAAGGGGTGGGGGAGCTAAAAAGAGGTCAAAGAACTTCTAATGCAAGGGGTGGGGGAGCTAAAAAGAGGTCAAAGAACTTCTAATGCAAGGGGTGGGGGAGCTAAAAAGAGGTCAAAGAACTTCTAATGCAAGGGGTGGGGGAGCTAAAAAGAGGTCAAAGAACTTCTAATGCAAGGGGTGAAGGAGCTAAAAAGAGGTCAAAGAACTTCTAATGCAAGGGGTGGGGGAGCTAAAAAGAGGTCAAAGAACTTCTAATGCAAGGGGTGGGGGAGCTAAAAAGAGGTCAAAGAACTTCTAATGCAAGGGGTGGGGGAGCTAAAAAGAGGTCAAAGAACTTCTAATGCAAGGGGTGTGGGAGCTAAAAAAGAGGTCAAAGAACTTCTAATGCAAGGGGTGTGGGAGCTAAAAAGAGGTCAAAGAACTTCTAATGCAAGGGGTGTGGGAGCAAAAAAGAGGTCAAAGAACTTTTAATGCAAGGGGTGGGAGAGCTAAAAAGAGGCCAAAGAACTTCAAATGCAAGGGGTGTGGGAGCTAAAAAGAGGTCAAAGAACTTCTAATGCAAGGGGTGGGGGAGCTAAAAAGAGGTCAAAGAACTTCTAATGCAAGGGGTGGGGGAGCTAAAAAGAGGTCAAAGATCTTCTAATGAAAGGGGTGTGGGAGCTAAAAAGAGGTCAAAGATCTTCTAATGCAAGGGGTGTGGGAGCTAAAAAGAGGTCATAGAACTTCTAATGCAAGGGGGTGTGGGAGCTAAAAAGAGGTCAATGAACTTCTAATGCAAGGGGTGTGGGAGCTAAAAAGAGGTCAAAAAACTTCTAATGCAAGGGGTGGGGGAGCTAAGAAGAGGTCAAAGAACTTCTAATGCAAGGGGTGTGGGAGCTAAAAAGAGGTCAAAGAACTTTCTAATGCAAGAGGTGGGGGAGCTAAAAAGATGTCAAAGAACTTCTAATGCAAGGGGTGTGGGAGCTAAAAAGAGGTCAAAGAACTTCTAATGCAAGGAGTGGGGGAGCTAAAAAGAGGTCAAAGAACTTTCTAATGCAAGAGGTGGGGGAGCTAAAAA
>NC_090739.1:25017470-25064970 GCF_036898095.1 Palaemon carinicauda
ATTATTACAAATTCTCCGACTAGTGCAAAAAGAAACTTTTCTTGCTAACTTACGGAGAATAACAGACAATTTAGGAGCTAAGAAATATACAGTCTTTATGAAAAAAAAACGAAAAAAAAAAAAAAAAAAAAAAACAATGGGATGATACCATTTTGTTCTACACCTCTATAAGCATCAACGTCTATCAATAGTGTTTTAATTTCACAGGACCGAAAAGCTAAGCTAGTTAGCTTAGCCTCAGGAAAATAGGAATGAGGAAAATTGAGTTTCTTCATCCAAAAGGGTTGCCTTTTCCTTTGGACAGTGAGTGATAGAGCAATCTGGTTTAAGGAGGAACTGCTACGTCTACACCAAATATTACAGATTTAAGGGTAGCCTACCATATATTTTTCTGGGTTGTACCAGATAGGCTTTCTTTTATTGTAAAACTGTATTCCTTTTCAGATGGAGCATAAAGTCTCTGAGTAACAGCTCTAAGCTAAGTGTAGTTAGTGCAAGTCAAATCTTATCTGTTGCCATTTCAAAGTTGATAGGCCTCCTGCTTCTCCAAGTAAGCAAGTCTAAAATCATCATTGAACCACGGTTTTCCTTCACTCCGTACATTTACACGCGAGAAGGGATACGCCTATCAATTATGTTGACCAGATTATCATTCAAGAGAACAGGCTCAACACTTTCACACCAATGTGACCAATTCAAATGAAAAATATCACTCAAAATGCCATTCCAGTTTGCTTAAAATTTTATATATTACATGAGTGTGACAAAATCAGAGACAGGCTGCCTAGTTTTAAATACTAATGAAATCAAGGTATGATTAGAAGTCCCCATTGGAAAACAAACCTTACTTGTTATAACACCAGGGAAATCTGTACACTAAATAGGTCCAAGCAGTTACCAGACCTTTGAGTAGCTTCATTTTTGGGCTCAAGTCATGTCGTCCTGATGGAAGGTTCCTATTGGTAGCTTTCTAAGGGATATTTGGCTACAGTGATATTCCCAGAGAATTGACCTTTAGGTCTCCAGAATTCTAACTCCTGGCACGAATATCCTTAAAATTTCTCTTAAGGATATCGCATAATATCAGGGGACGTATATCTTGATACGACACATAGCAATCTTCACCCTGAATAGCATTTTCGTTTTGAGCGGGAAGAGTGGCAAAAACAAAAGGGGAGCCGTTATCAAGGTTACCATTCCTTCCGTACTATTACGAGTATCCAAGATGGCGCATATTCCTATTTTCGTAGCGATTTCGCACGGTGGTTTTCCCTGTTGATCTAACGTTTGTGATCGTTATTTTGAGGATTTATAATGCAATCTCCAGCTTCTTCTGCCTCTGGAAAGTTGAGTATTTATTCTTTACAGTGTATAATTTTAAGCTCCTGCTTCACAAAAAAATTAGAGCAATTTTATGTGTTTGGAGCTTGGCCGATCACTGGAGGCGCCATGGGCGCTGTCGTTCATGACGTATGTGTTATCTAGTTAGCAGAACGACATTCCCGGTTGTAATAGCATTAATAAATTATGAAAACTTTTTAGGCACAATTATATGAGTAAAGATATATATAATTATGCATATATTTTCCTCTTCCTCATGTCATCGTATACGTTAGAGTTTCGGCGATTTAGGTAACTGAGATCGCCCTCGCTCTAGGCTACCTAGCCTACACGCTTTAGTATACTTTCATACATGATCCCAGTTTACCCTCATGTATCGTTTTATCAATTCAACGGGAGATAGCATATCTCCTGGAATTATTTATATAACTCGAGACTCGTCTCCTGTGGAGATTTAAGGATAATCCCTCCTTCCCTCTTGGTCTCGCCATAGGACTAGGCTAGTGTTTTCTGTCTCCCACCCTTGCCAGCGAGTATCCCGGCTTTGGTTTTCGACAGAACCTCAGAGTATTCAGTCTTTCTGCCGGCGGTTGAGCAGCAGGGCGAGTAGTAGTCACTCCCCTGCTGGCTTACAGCTGCCGGCATAGGAGGCTATGCCTCCCTAGGCCACACATGAAGTGGTAGTATGATACCCCCACCTTCTCCCCTGCGGTCTAGAAGACTAGTCCTATTTCGGCAGACCCTCGGCTGAAGAATAGATATTCTTCTGCCGCCTAGGATGGTGCAGATACTGAAACAGAGTTTCTCCCTTGTGTGGTAGTGGCGGCAACCCTGCCGCCTTCTTCCACACTTAATTAAGGACCCTATCCCTGCCCCTCTCTGTCCTTTAGCGAAGGCCTAGCCATCGCAACCCTGTGGCCGTCGTCCTACAATCTCACCGCTTGCCGGGTAGGTTGTGGTGCTGGCCGGGCTCCTACATAAGCAGCTGTATAGTCACTCAGTTTTCCCCTTATGGACGCAAGGCTCCGGGAAAGGTTGCGCCGGCTGTGACGGCTGCCGGTGGGAGACCCCTCTACTGTCGAGTGTTCTTCAGTCCTCTCTTGGATTGCCATCCACATTCCGAAGCCGGCAGTGACCGGCAACGGATTTTGTGGCTGGATGGAAGCTTGAATGATGCATTCTCCCCTCCCATTTGAACCCTCATTTTGGAGGAAGGTAGTAAGGTTAAGTACTTACACCCTTATTTATTGTTAACAAACATTTAATAAAGTAGCCCTTCACTCCATGCTTTCTCTCTCTCTGTCAGCTAGTGCTGCCAGGTACTAACCCAGCCGGCAACATGCCGACTGCCAGCTGGGCTGGTGCCGCCAGGTACTAACCAGCCGGTGACATGCCGGCTGGACTGTGCCGCCAGGTGCTAGCCTACTGAACTACAGTATATGATTATACAGTAGCCAGTATATTTGCAGCATCGAAGGAAGAGACGGAACCCAAGGACGTCATGGTATTCGACCACGACAAGGCACAGGCTCTTGTCGAGCAGCCTAAAGAAAGTGGGCTACACGAACTCTAAGGTGTATGCCCGGAGCAAGAAACATCCTACCTTTCTTGCTCCAGCTTCAATAGCCTTCCCCTTTACATCGAAGGCTTTTAAAGCCGTTGCCAAGGCCGTAGACGCAGGCAAACCTTGTCCTACACTGGAAGAGTGTAGACCCCTGTCGTTAGCCCTGCCCATGGAGGATAAGGATTGGAAAGAAGTCCACCTAACCTTCTCAGTAGGGAAGCTGGATGCAGATATCGCTGGACGACAGTTCAACGAGAATCTCCCAAAGCAGTCAGACTTTCTCTTGCGTAGGGAGCAAGAGATGAAGGAGAGACTAGCGGCATCCCTATCCCTACAGAATTGTATGGAGATGTGCGCAGGCTTAAAGAGCACCCAAGACATGTACATGGTCATGGCCAAAAGGCACATGGCCACCTTAGTAAAGGACCTGTACGGCTTTATGAAAGCCAGGAGAGCAAGCAGAGAGTTCGTGTTTGCTACAGCAACTGTAAAACACGAACCCAGGAAGCTGATACCTTCCAATATCTGGGGTAAAGACCTCTTCGCAAATGAAGTGGTCAAGGAGGTAGTTGACAAAGCCGCCATGGAGAATCGAAATCTTTTCCAGAAGTGGGGCATGTCATCCAAACGCATGTCTTCCTCGGATGCGGGTCCCCAACCTAAGAGGAAGACCAAGAGACCTATACTACCCTCTCGGCCTGCCCAGCAACAACAGTCACCATGACCGCGGTGCCCCAAGTGGTTGCTCAATCGCAAACCACATTCCAGATAGTGCCTCAACAGCTGGTTGCCCAGTCACCAGCATTCAACCCCAGGTTTGAGAGGCAGACAACTACCTTTCATCCCAAAGGTAGAGGCTCCAGATGGGGCTCCTCAAAACACCCCTCACAAGGTAAGGGAGGACGCGGTCAGGGAGGTAAATCCTCGGACAACCGAAGCAATGAGATGCTTCAGGTAGGAGGGAGGCTCCAACAATTTCAGGATCGTTGGACCTTCGATCCTTGGGCCCATAGCCTAATCAAGAACGGACTTGGATGGAGCTGGAGCAAGGCTCCACCATCATTTCCTCAATTCCTCCAACACTCCACCCCCCCACTCGAAGAATATACCCTAGAACTATTGAGCAAACATGTAATAAGGAGGGGAAAGTCCATCAAATTCCTGGGAAGGCTGTTTTGTGTTCCCAAGAAGGACTCAGACAAACTCGGAGTCATTCTGGACTTGTCGCCACTCAACAAGTTCATCGAGAACAGCAAGTTCAGGATGTTAACCCTTCAGCACATAAGGACCCTGTTACCAAAAGGGGCGTACACAGTCTCAATAGACCTGGCAGATGCTTACTGGCATATTCCAGTTAACCGCCCCCTCTCCTCCTACCAAGGATTCAAGCTACAGAAGAAAAAGTACGTCTTCAGAGCCATGCCCTTCAGACTAAACATAGCCCCAAGGATCTTCACGAAACTTGCAGACGCAGTCGTTCAACAACTACGCCTAGAAGGCGTTCAGGTAGCAGCGTACCTGGACGACTGGCTGGTGTGGGCAGCATCCAGGACGGCTTGTCTGCAAGCATCCAAGAAAGTGATCCAGTTCCTGGAACATATGGGATTCAAGATCAACCCCAAGTAGTCTCAACTTTCTCCAGCTCAGGAGTTTCAATGGCTGGGAATCCATTAGAACTTGAAGTCATACCGCCTCTTCATTCCCCCAGGGAAGAGGAGAGAGATTGTAGGATCTCTCAAGAGACTATTGAAATCCGACAGGATCTCAAGACGCCAATAGGAAAGAGTACTGGGCTCTCTCCAGTTCGCAGCAGTGACAGACCCAGTGCTAAGAGCAAAGCTGAAAGATGCGTTAAGAGTCTGGAGAAGATACACATCAAACGCTCGAAGATATAAAAAAAGACCGATACCGACCTTACTACGATCACTTCCCAAGCCATGGTCGAAGGCCAAGAACCTATAGAGGACTGTGCCCTTACAACCACCTCCGCCATCGATAACCATCCACATGGATGCCTCGACGGAAGGATGGGGAGGTCACTCACATCAAAGGAAAGTCCAAGGGACTTGGTCTTCTCTGTTCAAGACCTTTCACATCAACATTTTGGAGGCCATGGCAGTCCTTTTGACGTTGAAAAAACTCTCTCCTCGCAGATCAGCCGACATCAGGCTGATCCTGGACAGCGAAGTGATAATGAGATATCTGAACCGACAAGGTTCGAGATCTCCCCATATCAACCATGTGATATATTAGCTATCTTCCGTATGGCGGAAAAGAAGAGATGGCACCTATCAGCAGTTCACCTTCAAGGGTTCCGCAATGTGACGGCGGACGCTCTATCCAGGCTAAAGCCGATAGAGTCAGAATGGTCCCTAGACGCAGACTCATTCTCCTTCATCTTGCAACAAGTCCCGGAACTGCAGATCGACCTCTTCGCGACGAGCGACAACAAGAAACTACATCAATATGTAGCCCCATACGAGGACCCTTTGGCAGAGGCGACGGACGCCATGTCCCTCGATTGGAACAAATGGAACCAGATTTACCTGTTCCCTCCGACTATTCTCCTACTGAAGGTCCTCAACAGGCTGAGATCCTTCCGAGGAACGGCAGCTCTAGTGGCTCCCAAGTGGCCCAAGAGCAACTGGTTCCCTCTGATAATAGAACTGAAGCTGAGGCTGGTCCCTCTACCGAACCCAGCACTATCTCAACGGGTTCAGAAGTCGACTGTCTTCGCTTCATCACAGAGAGCCCAAGACCTTCATCTCATGATTTTCTCGCCTTAGCAGTTAAGAAAAGATTGGGGATCTCAAAAAGCAGTATAGACTTCTTAGAAGAATACAAGTCCAAGTCAACCAGAAGACAATATGAATCGTCTTGGAAAAAGCGGGTTGCTTTCGTCAAAGCAAAAGGACCGAAAGAAATCTCAATAGACTTTTGTCTGTCCTTCTTTATCCACCTTCATGAACAAGGCCTGGCAGCCAACACGATAACTACGTGTAAGTTGGCTCTGACTAGACCTCTTCTATACGCCTTCCAAGTAGACCTGTCGAACGAAATCTTTAACAAGATCCCAAAGGCATGTGCTAGACTCAGACCTGCAGCTCCTCCACAGCCCATTTCATGGTCCTTGGACAAGGTCCTACATTATGCTTCAACAGTGAACAATGAAGATTGCTCTCTCAAGGATCTAACTCAAAAAGTTATTTTCCTGTTCGCTATAGCCTCAGGGGCTAGAGTTGGTGAAATAGTGGCCCTATCCAGAAACGAGGGCCATATTCAGTTCACAGAAGTAGGAGAACTGAATCTCTTTCCTGATCCAACCTTTCTCACCAAAAACGAGCTCCCCACTAAGAGATGGGGTCCCTGGAGAATATGCCCTCTAAAGGAAGATGTCTCTCTGTGTCCAGTAGAATGTCTAAAGGTCTATCTTCGAAGAACTTCAGACTTCAGGGAAGGACAGCTCTTTAAAGAAGAAACTTCAGGATCAAACTTATCCCTAAAACAACTGAGGGCGAAGCTCACCTACTTTATTCGCAGAGCGGATCCTGACAGTACACCCGCAGGTCACGATCCAAGAAAAATTGATTCATCGCTGAACTTTTTTCAGTATATGGACTTTGAGCGTCTTCGCTCATACACTGGATGGAAGTCATCCAGAGTGTTCTACAAACATTATGCAAAGCCAAGTGCATGAGTTGAAGCATTATGTGGTGGCGGCAGGTAGTGTATTAAAACCTGTCGTCTAGTACTGCGATGAACAGTAAGTGATTGGGACTCTCAATTACGGTGAAAAGGTGTTGACACCTTCCAGTGCAATACTTTTTAAGTGAATGTCACCATGGTGACACTAAAGACTGTTCAAAAATCTCAGGTGGTAGAATTATACAGATAACACTTGTGCCATGTGTACTTTACACAGTGTTGATAATATCCAACAATTACAGAAAACTATATTAGAAAATTTTATTAAACTTTCAAATTTCATAGTGGCACTAATCATTTCTTCCCTTTCAGGTAGAAAATTTTTTCTGAATTAAGTTGTATATATGCATGATTCTCCTAATATATATTAATATATATTACACATGTTATTCTATCTTTAGTAATTTTTCATAAATAAATGTCTATTAATGTGTAATTGCGTCTTATTTCGCCCCACAATTAACACAAATAAAGTATAGCCAGAGTTCTCTTATTTACTTACCTAAGTAAACCTCATACAGTATTATTGTATGTTTACGGACAATAAATATAGTTGATACTTTTGTTCCAACAGTATATACAAACCGGGAGACTCTTGTATATCTAGTTGGTACTATGTTTGTTCATACAGTATATGCAAACCTTGGGACCCCTTCTCTACTATCTAGTATGACTCTTCCCTGCAGGGAGCAGGAAGCCCTAACACTGCCTATGATTAGTGGTAATGACGTATAACGGTAACGCCATATGTCTCAATGGTCCGGATGACCATAGAAAAATCTGTCCCAAGGTTAAGGCACCTATGAAAATCCACAGATACAGCACTTTCTGGTAATTCTCTGGTAAACTTCCTTCAGGATGACATGGCTTGAGGCCAAAAAACGGATTTTAAGCGAAGCAAAAAATCTATTTTTGGGTGAGATAGCCATGTCGTCCTGATGGACCCGCCCTCCTTTTCCATAGAAAAGGCATAGGCAAGATCCCTCCCGAAACTACTATATATGTAGCACCATGCTCAATGCTACAAAGAATAAGCGCCATCTTGGATACTCGTAATAGTACGGGAGGAATGGTAACCTTGATAACGGCTCCCCTTCTGTTTACGCCACTCTTCCCCTTCGAAACGAAAACGCTATTCGGGGTGAAGATTGCTATGTGTCGTATCAAGATATACGTCCCCTGATATCCTTAAGAGAAATTGTAAGGATATTCGCTCCAGGAGTTAGAATTCTGGAGACCTAAAGGTCAATTCTCTGGGAATATCACTGTAGCCAAATATCCCTTAGAAAGCTACCAATAGGAACCTTCCATCAGGACAACATGGCTATCTTATCCCAAAATAGATTTTTCGCTTTGCTCAAAATCCCTTTTATGATTTGTTCAAAGCATGATTCAGAGCAAAGTCCAAAGCTCTTAAGCCATGGCGATCAGTAAGAGAAACATAATTTATCCATTTCATAAAGTAAACATTGAAATCACCAAAACAAATTGAAGAGGCCTTTCTATCATCTTTCTGTATCTTCGCCATAAAGGTAAGAAGACAATCGAAGATGAATCATCCAAGTCTGGATCCCGATAGATAGAGCACAAATAAAAGTTGTTATTCCTGCCACAACCTTTTATGACCAGAATCTCATGACGTCCAAAGTCATGCAGGGTACTCAGTTCTAATATAAACTGACATTCCCTGTTGCCCTAAGAGTGGCACACGGTTTTAAAATTATTGGTTTCCTAAAATTTAGAATAAGGAGCTAAGATGAGTGTCTCGTTTAAGAACTAGCCGTAAAAAAATATCATACTGAATATTGAAATGCAGTCCCCGCAATAGATTAGACAAAACTGGAGAAATCTAGGGCGCACTGGTTCCGGATTTTGCCCGATATGATTAAAAAAATAAAATAGTATTATCATATGTGAATATAAAATGAACAATAATGACAACAAATACAATATGTACACGGATATATATAAAGTGATTTGTACAACATATAAAGTAAAGGCAAAATATTGGATAAAATTGGTCGGCACACTATGCAAGGCTGAATACCCTCCAGGATAGTCAAGTCAAATGAAAGGAGGACAGTAATGATGGTTTTGAAAATAAATACCCAAAAGGAAGAAAAAGACAGATAGGGAAAAGACAACCTCTTGATAAACCCCCAGGCATCCATGACCCTTCTATTAAGGCTCTCCAAAACACGAGTAAGAGAAAACAGATAGAATAGTGTATCTGCGTGTACCTTCCACCAATTAAACTCTAACCCAAGACAGTGGAAGACCCTCGTACAGAAGCTATGGCACTACCAACAACTGGAGAACAATGGTTTGGTTTTGGAATGTCCTTCTAGAAGCGCTTCTTACTATAGCTAAATAGTATTTTCTACCCTTACTAAAGTGAAAAGTAGCCACTGAACAATTACAGTGCATTAGTTAACTCCATGAGTGAAGAATTGTTTGGTTAGCTTATTATTATCTGGTGTATGAGAAAAGAGGAGAATGTGTGAAAAAAAAATAGGACAGACTATTCGGTGTATGTTTAGGAAAAGGAAAAAATGAGCCATCACCAGAGAGATCCAATGTAGTACTATCTGGCCAGTCAAAGGCCCCAATAACTTTCTAGCAGTAGTCTCTCAATGGGTGGCTGGTGTCTTGGCAAACCTACTACCTAAAAAAAAATATGTTACTTGTTGTCAATAAGAATTAATGTAGCCACGAGATATTCTGATATAAATAAAAATATGGCAAATGTTTGTTAATATCAATATAAAGTTGATTGTTAGATGATATATTGAAATTTTCGTTTTATTTAAAAAAAAAAAAAATATTCTATCAATCCATTTCTTTCATACTGTAGATCACTTTTAAACACACTTTACACACTTTCTTCTGTTTGTTGATTATACCTACTGTATGTTTTATTACACAATTCTAATTTATGTAAAGTGCAAAATTCGAAAACTATAAGAGTGTCTTGCGAGCGACATTATTAACATTATCGATTTATTGTTGATTACATAGAAAATAAAAAGGATATGTCTTACCTAAATTATTCACACTTTTACTTGGTTATGGACAATTAATATATGTCTCAGATAAGAAACCCAATAAAGAACATTATAAGTTGGATGAACGAATAATAACTGAAACTATAAATATAAAACAAAGCATATATCAATTAGGTATTGCCGACCAAGAAAAAAAAAATACTTTTGAATACTAAAGGTAACTGATGAAAAAACAGAAAACTAAATAAGAATGTGAATACATTTAGATAAGTTTTCGCATACCTATTACATCACAAAACTAGTCTACTGTAATAATGTCTTTATTAATGATTAATAAAACCCAAAAGTAATATGATTATACCCACGTGTAATTACCATTTGTTGGCTACTTGCTAAAAGAAAATTATTTTTTGAAATATGACAATTTCTAAGTAAATTGCATTTTCCCTAACATACCACGTCCCAATAGTGTGAGTACTCTCTACACGAAATACATATCTTGAAGTTCTGTGAGGTAAAAAAGAAAAGAAAAAAATGCAATAAACACCCTTCAGATATGTGCCTCGGAAGAGTGTCTATGGGTAAGTGAACCAAGTTGTTACAAAGAAACAAGATGAAGAACGTTTTTAAAAATTTATCCCCAGAACACAAAGTATGACGTCACCAGAGACCTTTAAGATTCTAAAGACTTATCCATTCAAAAACTTGAGACGCTGAGGTAAAACTTTTTTAAAGAAATCTGTTACACAGTAGATGTAACAGACGGCTTCCTGTCTTTGTTTTGAGAAAGGTTTTCATTTATATAGGGACTATAAATTGTTGTGATGTGAGGGCATAGAAGGATGGCTTTCAGAACATGAGGTTTTTTATAATGAATTTTTAATCGTAAGTACAACGTTCTCTTCTTTTTTTTTTTCTTGACCATCATAAAGTATTATGAAAATCCTACTTACGGAAACTATGACTCAAATAAGATTTCAACTGTAAAGTGTCAGGAGAGTTATGGTAACAATACAAAATGTTGCCACCTCGATAAGCTATGGATTACCTTCTGAATATTCTATTCTGATCTCATGAAATTTATAGAACTGTGCTGGACCCAGGGAGTTCATTCATAGATGAGTCTCAAGCAAAGGAAACCTCGCAATTGTTCAATAAATAAAACGATTAAAAAAGTTTGATAAGCAAACGGAGATAAAGGAAATGGGAACGGTAAAGTAGAAGGCCATAGAGAGGGTACAACTTGGAGCTGAAAGAGCTCTCTTGCAAGTACTTCAGTAATGTCTACAGAGCACCAAGTGAAGTGGAGTGTTGGCATTATTCCCCAAAATATGTAAATAGTCAATTAACAATTGTTCGCTAGAGTTGAAAATACCTGAGACCTGCCGCAAGGTCTTTCCTCAGCAACTTATCTCTTACTCTGAAGATTATCCAACAATACTTTTTTTCCTTTTGAATTATTTGAGGAGCTGAATTATTTGAGGAGCTAAATTCTGATTCGGCATTCCTCTGCCTCTCAATGTCATTGGCTCTATTTAAAGACATGAACATTTCAGCACTATTGGAAAAGGGAATTTATTTAAAGAACTTAGTCGGAAGCAAGGCTACTTTATCATTTAGTGATCATTTTCTGAAATTTCTCGATATTTCAACCCCACTGTCAACCAGTTTAGTTTCTATTGTTATATCATATCCCATAGATAATAAAGAGCTATATATCATATCCCATAGATAATAAAGAGCTAGTAGCTGACTAACTATATATATATAATATATATATATATATATATATATATATATATATATATATATATATATATATATATATATATATATATAATTTCCTGTCTCGTTGAAAGGGGAGAGGAGTAGTCCTACCATGGTGAGGGGGTTACCGCAAGATGTACACTCGGGAACCACACTCTTTCACAAATAGTAATCTAGCGGGGTCATGGTGTAGTTAGGAAAGGGGGGAAGGGGGTAGGAAGGATTGAATCTGAGTGTGTGTGTGTGTGTATGCATTAATTATCTATATATTTAGGCGTAAATTTCGGCGGCTCGGGCACACTAGTATTGCATGAAAAGTATCGATAAATGTCCTGTTATATTTAAGGAACTTTGAGGAGATATTGCTATCAAAAACTTTTCACTTATATTTGATAAGAAATTCTAACTCTACCACATTATTTATATGTTGTTTAGAATGGTAATATCCGTAAACATGTGCCATTAAAAGATTACGTTCTTCCATTGAAGCACATTATCTCATCCAATGTATTTCATTATAAACAATGAATAAAAGGTAGAATATATGTAACAAAATGTATTTTAGAAATACTCTCACGCATCGCATCAGATTAAAAAAAGATGTATTAATTTATTTTCCTTTCATAATTCAAATCCAAGGATTAAAAATAACTTTTATTGGTACCACCTTTTAAAATAGGATTTCATCATTTAATGAATAAATATATTAACAAAAGTAGAATAACAATTTGAAAAAACGCCAATCTAACAAGTCTTGGGTGTGAAAAAAGTATAAATTCCATGAATTATTCTCTTTTCAAGACTATAATAATTACTCTAACAATTTTATCAAGGCAATCAATTAAGGCTAATTAACTCAGATATTGTTTTGATGAATATCCACTTCCTGTGGGATACCAACAAAATAATTTTGAAATACATCTCATTGATTACCAACAACATCGCAATAAAATACCTATTGAAACATTCATTCCAAATAATTCAGAACACATGAATAATACACACTACTAGCTAGGGATTCAGCAAAAATCTTTACGTATCTCCATGACGTTCACTAACGGGAAAATATGCATTAAAATCGCATCATCCGGATGACCAACAACGTCGTATGAAAATGACTAATAAATTCTGTTTTAGCAATGAATCATAATAGTTAGAGTGCCGTTATACGACTTCCATTTCAGGAGACGAGGTTATATATCAAATCCCTTTCTCGCAAAACAAATAGATTGAAATTTACAACAGGGCTTCGTGAAAGCTATAAAACGTGTCCAGATACACCGAATTATAATGATCTAGTATTCATCCATAAATCGGGAGGCTGTCATATATATCTTGCGATAAAATAAGCCTTCGACAGATAAGCAATATTTTGACTGAAGCATATGTAAAGCTATCATTCACCAGGATGTGGAATGTTATACTGAATGTTTTATATTGAAATGGTTCGTGTTTGCTGGTTATGTATATACTAGAATGTGAGGTGTGAGATGTGGAATGTTATACTGAATGTTTCATTGAAGTGGTTCGTGTGTGCTGGTTATGTATATACCAGAATGTGGGGTGTGAGATGTGGAATGTTATACTGAATGTATCATTGAAGTGGTTCGTGTTTGCTGGTTATGTATATACTACAATGTGGGTTGTGAGATGGGAATGTTATACTGAATGTTATATTGAAGTGGTTCGTGTTTGCTGGTTATGTATATACTAGAATGTGGGGTGTGACATGTGGAATGTTATACTGAATGTTGCATGGAAGTGGTTCGTGTTTGCTGGTTATGTATATACTAGAATGTGGGGTGTGAGTTGTGGAATGTTATACTGAATGTTATATTGAAGTGGTTCGTGTTTGCTGGTTATGTATATACTAGATTGTGGGGCGTGAGATGTGGAATGTTATACTGAATGTTGCTTGGAAGTGGTTCGTGTTTGCTGGTTATGTATATACTAGAATGTGGGGTGTGAGATGTGGAATGTTATACTGGATGTTGCATTGAAGTGGTTCGTGTTTGCTGGTTATGTATATACTAGAATGTGGGGTGTGAGATGTGGAATGTTATACTGAATGTTTTATATTGAAGTGGTTCGTGTTTGCTGGTTATGTATAAAACAGAATGTGGGTTGTGAGTTGTGGAATGTTTCAGTAATGTTGCATTGAAGTAGTTCGTGTTTGCTGGTTATGTATATTCTAGAATGTGGGGTGTGACATGTGGAATGTTATACTGCATGTTGCATGGAAGTGGTTCGTGTTTGCTGGTTATGTATATACTAGATTGTGGGGCGTGAGATGTGGAATGTTATACTGAATGTTGCTTGGAAGTGGTTCGTGTTTGCTGGTTATGTATATACTAGAATGTGGGGTGTGAGATGTGGAATGTTATACCGAATGTTGCATGGAAGTTGTTCGTGTTTGCTGGTTATGTATATACTAGAATGTGGGGTGTGAGATGTGGAATGTTATACTAAATGTTATATTGAAGTGGTTCGTGTTTGCTGGTTATGTATATACTAGAATGTGGTTTGGAAGTGGTTCGTGTTTGCTGGTTATGTATATAATAGAATGTGGGGTGTGAGATGTGGAATGTTATACCGAATGTTGCATGGAAGTTGTTCGTGTTTGCTGGTTATGTATATACTAGATTGTGGGGCGTGAGATGTGGAATGTTATACTGAATGTTGCTTGGAAGTGGTTCGTGTTTGCTGGTTATGTATATACTAAAATGTGGGGTGTGAGATGTGGAATGTTATACCGAATGTTGCATGGAAGTTGTTCGTGTTTGCTGGTTATGTATATACTAGAATGTGTGGTGTGAGATGTGGAATGTTATACTGAATGTTATATTGAAGTGGTTCGTGTTTGCTGGTTATGTATATACTAGAATGTGGTTTGGAAGTGGTTCGTGTTTGCTGGTTATGTATATAATAGAATGTGGGGTGTGAGATGTGGAATGATATACTGAATGTTGCATGGAAGTGGTTCGTGTTTGCTGGTTATGTATATACTAGAATGTGGGGTGTGACTTGTGGAATGTTATACTGAATGTTGCATGGAAGTGGTTCGTGTTTGCTGGTTATGTATATAATAGAATGTGGGGTGTGAAATGTGGAATGTTATACTGAATGTTGCATGAAAGCGGTTCGTGTTTGCTGGTTATGTATATACTAGAATGTGGGGTGTGAGATGTGGAATGTTATACTGAATGTTGCATGGAAGTGGTTCGTGTTTGCTGGTTATGTATATACTATAATGTGGGGTGTGACATGTGGAATGTTATACTGAATGTTGCATGGACGTGGTTCGTGTTTGCTGGTTATGTATATACTAGAATGTGGGGTGTGACATGTGGAATGTTAAACTGAATGTTGCATGGAAGTGGTTCGTGTTTGCTGGTTATTTATATGCTAGAATGTGGGGTGTGACATGTGGAATGTTATACCGAATGTTGCATGGAAGTGGTTCGTGTTTGCTGGTTATGTATATACTAGAATGTGGTTTGGAAGTGGTTCGTGTTTGCTGGTTATGCATATAATAGAATGTGAGTGTGAGATGTGGAATGTTATACTGAATGTTGCATGGAAGTGGTTCGAGTTTGCTGGTTATGTATATACTAGAATGTGGGGTGTGAGATGTGGAATGTTATACTGAATGTTGCATGGAAGTTGTTCGTGTTTGCTGGTTATGTATATACTACAATGTGGGGTGTGACATGTGGAATGTTATACTGAATGTTGCAAGGAAGTGGTTCGTGTTTGCTGGTTATGTATATACTAGAATGTGGGGTGTGACATGTGGAATGTTATACTGAATGTTGCATGAAAGTGGTTCGTGTTTGCTGGTTATGTATATACTAGAATGTGGGGTGTGACATGTGGAATTTTATACCGAATGTTGCATGGAAGTGGTTCGTGTTTGCTGGTTATGTATATACTAGAATGTGGGGTGTGACATGTGGGATGTTATACTGAATGTTGCATAAAAGTGGTTCGTGTTTGCTGGTTATGTATATACTAGAATGTGGGGTGTGACATGTTGAATGTTATACTGAATGTTATATTGAAGTGGTTCGTGTTTGCTGGTTATGTATATACTAGAATATGGGGTGTGACATGTGGAATGTTATACCGAATGTTGCATGGAAGTGGTTCGTGTTTGCTGGTTATGTATATACTAGAATGTGGGGTGTGACATGTGGAATGTTATACCGAATGTTGCATGGAAGTGGTTCGTGTTTGCTGGTTATGTACAGTATATACTAGAATGTGGGGTGTGACATGTGGAATGTTATACCAAATGTTGCATGGAAGTGGTTCGTGTTTGCAGGTTATGTATATACTAGAATATGGGGGTGTGACATGTGGAATATCATACCGAATGTTGCATGGAAGTGGTTCGTGTTTGCTGGTTATGTATATACTAGAATGTGGGGTGTGACATGTGGAATGTTATACCGAATGTTGCATGGAAGTGGTTCGTGTTTGCTGGTTATGTATATACTAGAATGTGGGGTGACATGTGGAATGTTATACTGGATGTTGCATGGAAGTGGTTCGTGTTTGCTGGTTATGTATATACTAGAATAATGGGTGTGACATGTGGAATGTTATACTGAATGTTGCATGGAAGTGGTTCGTGTTTGCTGGTTATGTATATTCTAGAATGTGGGGTGTGACATGTGGAATGTTATACTGAATGTTGCATGGAAGTGGTTCGTGTTTGCAGGTTATGTATATACTAGAATGTGGGGTGTGACATGTGGAATATTATACCGAATGTTGCATGGAAGTGGTTCGTGTTTACTGGTTATGTATATACTAGAATAATGGGTGTGAGATGTGGAATGTTATACTGAATGTTGCAGGGAAGTGGTTCGTGTTTGCTGGTTATGTATATACTACACTGTGGGGTGTGAGATGTGGAATGTTATACTGAATGTTGCATGGAAGTGGTTCGTGTTTGCTGGTTATGTATATACTAGAATAATCTGTGTGACATGTGGAATGTTATACTGAATGTTGCATGGAAGTGGTTCGTGTTTGCTGGTTATGTATATTCTAGAATGTGGGGTGTGACATGTGGAATGTTATACTGAATGTTGCATGGAAGTGGTTCGTGTTTGCTGGTTATGTATATACTAGAATGTGGGGTGTGAGATGTGGAATGTTATACTGAATGTTGCATGGAAGTAGTTCGTGTTTGCTGGTTATGTATATACTAGAATGTGGGGTGTGACATGTGGAATGTTATACTGAATATTGCATGGAAGTGGTTCGTGTTTGCTGGTTATGTATATACTAGAATGTGGGGTGTGAGATGTGGAATGTTATACCAAATGTTGCATGGAAGTTGTTCGTGTTTGCTGGTTATGTATATACTAGAATGTGGGGTGTGAGATGTGGAATGTTATACTGAATGTTATATTGAAGTGGTTCGTGTTTGCTGGTTATGTATATACTAGAATGTGGTTTGGAAGTGGTTCGTGTTTGCTGGTTATGTATATAATAGAATGTGGGGTGTGAGATGTGGAATGTTATACTGAATGTTGCATGGAAGTGGTTCGTGTTTGCTGGTTATGTATATACTAGAATGTGGGGTGTGACTTGTGGAATGTTATACTGAATGTTGCATGGAAGTGGTTCGTGTTTGCTGGTTATGTATATAATAGAATGTGGGGTGTGAAATGTGGAATGTTATACTGAATGTTGCATGGAAGTGGTTCTTGTTTGCTGGTTATGTATATACTACAATGTGGGGTGTGAGATGTGGAATGTTATACTGAATGTTGCATGGAAGTGGTTTGTGTTTGCTGGTTATGTATATACTATAATGTGGGGTGTGATATGTGGAATGTTATACTGAATGTTGCAAGGACGTGGTTCGTGTTTGCTGGTTATGTATATACTAGAATGTGGGGTGTGACATGTGGAATGTTAAACTGAATGTTGCATGGAAGTGGTTCGTGTTTGCTGGTTATTTATATACTAGAATGTGGGGTGTGACATGTGGAATGTTATACCGAATGTTGCATGGAAGTGGTTCGTGTTTGCTGGTTATGTATATACTAGAATGTGGTTTGGAAGTGGTTCGTGTTTGCTGGTTATGCATATAATAGAATGTGGGGTGTAAGATGTGGAATGTTATACTGAATGTTGCATGGAAGTGGTTCGAGTTTGCTGGTTATGTATATACTAGAATGTGGGGTGTGAGATGTGGAATGTTATACTGAATGTTGCATGGAAGTGGTTCGTGTTTGCTGGTTATGTATATACTAAAATGTGGGGTGTGACATGTGGAATGTTATGCTGAATGTTGCAAGGAAGTGGTTCGTGTTTGCTGGTTATGTATATACTAGAATGTAGGGTGTGACATGTGGAATGTTATACTGAATGTTGCATGAAAGTGGTTCGTGTTTGCTGGTTATGTATATACTAGAATGTGGGGTGTGACATGTGGAATGTTATACCGAATGTTGCATGGAAGTGGTTCGTGTTTGCTGGTTATGTATATACTAGAATGTGGGGTGTGACATGTGGGATGTTATACTGAATGTTGCATGGAAGTGGTTCGGGTTTGCTGGTTATGTATATACTAGAATGTGGGGTGTGACATGTGGAATGTTATACTGAATGTTATATTGAAGTGGTTCGTGTTTGCTGGTTATGTACAGTATATACTAGAATATGGGGTGTGAAATGTGGAAGGTTATACCGAATGTTGCATGGAAGTGGTTCGTGTTTGCTGGTTATTTATATACTAGAATGTGGGGTGTGACATGTGGAATGTTATACCGAATGTTGCAAGGAAGTGGTTCGGGTTTGCTGGTTATGTATATACTAGAATGTGGGGTGTGAGATGTGGAATGTTATACCGAATGTTGCATGGAAGTGGTTCGTGTTTGCTGGTTATGTATATACTAGAATGTGGGGGTGTGAGATGTGGAATGTTATACTGAATGTTATATTGGAGTGGTTCGTGTTTGCTGGTTATGTATATACAGTACTAGAATGTGGGGTGTGAGATGTGCAATGTTATACTGAATGTTGCATGGAAGTGGTTCGTGTTTGCTGGTTATGTATATACTAGAATGTGGGGTGTGAGATGTGGAATGTTATACTGAATGTTGCATGGAAGTGGTTCGTGTTTACTGGTTATGTATATACTAGAATAATGGGTGTGAGATGTGGAATGTTATACTGATGTTGCATGGAAGTGGTTCGTGTTTGCTGGTTATGTATATACTAGAATGTGGGGTGTGACATGTGGAATGTTATACTGAATGTTGCATGGAAGTGGTTCGTGTTTGCTGGTTATGTATATACTAGAATGTGAGGTGTGACATGTGGAATGTTATACCGAATGTTGCATGGAAGTGGTTCGTGTTTGCTGGTTATGTATATACTAGAATGTGGGGTGTGACATGTGGGATGTTATACTGAATGTTGCATGGAAGTGGTTCGTGTTTGCTGGTTATGTATATACTAGAATGTGGTGTGTGACTTGTGGAATGTTATACTGAATGTTATATTGAAGTGGTTCGTGTTTGCTGGTTATGTATATACTAGAATGTGGGGTGTGACATGTGGAATGTTATACCGAATGTTGCATGGAAGTGGTTCGTGTTTGCTGGTTATGTATATACTAGAATGTGGGGTGTGACATGTGGAATGTTATACAGATTGTTGCATGGAAGTGGTTCGTGTTTGCTGGTTATGTAGGCTATATACTAGAGTGTGGGGTGTGATATGTGGAATGTTATACCGAATGTTGCATGAAAGTGGTTCGTGTTTGCTGGTTATGTATATACTAGAATGTGGGGTTGTGAGATGTGGAATGTTATACTGAATGTTATATTGAAGTGGTTCATGTTTGCTGGTTATGCATATACAGTACTAGAATGTGGGGTGTGAGATGTGCAATGTTATACTGAATGTTGCATGGAAGTGGTTCGTGTTTGCTGGTTATGTATATACTAGAATGTGAGGTGTGACATGTGGAATGTTATACTGAATGTTGCATGGAAGTGGTTCGTGTTTGCTGGTTATGTATATACTAGGATAATGGGTGTGAGATGTGGAATGTTATACTGAATGTTGCATGGAAGTGGCTCGTGTTTGCTGGTTATGTATATACTAGAATGTGGGGTGTGACATGTGGAATGTTATACTGAATGTTGCATGGAAGTGGTTCGTGTTTGCTGGTTATGTATATACTAGAATGTGGGGTGTGACATGTGGAATGTTATACCGAATGTTGCATGGAAGTGGTTCGTGTTTGCTGGTTATGTATATACTAGAATGTGGGGTGTGACATGTGGGATGTTATACTGAATGTTGCATGGAAGTGGTTCGTGTTTGCTGGTTATGTATATACTAGAATGTGGGGTGTGACTTGTGGAATGTTATACAGAATGTTATATTGAAGTGGTTCGTGTTTGCTGGTTATGTATATACTAGAATGTGGGGTGTAACATGTGGAATGTTATACTGAATGTTGCATGGAATTGGTTCGTGTTTGCTGGTTATGTATATACTAGAATGTGGAGTGTGACATGTGGAATGTTATACTGAATGTTGCATGGAAGTGGTTCGGGTTTGCTGGTTATGTATATACTAGAATGTGGGGTGTGACATGTGGAATGTTATACCGAATGTTGCATGGAAGTGGTTCGTGTTTGCTGGTTATGTATATACTAGAATGTGGGGGTGTGAGATGTGGAATGTTATACTGAATGTTATATTGAAGTGGTTTGTGTTTGCTGGTTATGTATTTACAGTACTAGAATGTGGGGTGTGAGATGTGCAATGTTATACTGAATGTTGCATGAAAGTGGTTCGTGTTTGCTGGTTATGTATATACTAGAATGTGGGGTGTGAGATGTGGAATGTTATACTGAATGTTGCATGGAAGTGGTTCGTGTTTGCTGGTTATGTATATACTAAAATAATGGGTGTGAGATGTGGAATGTTATACTGAATGTTGCATGGAAGTGGTTCGTGTTTGCTGGTTATGTATATACTAGAATGTGGGGTGTGACATGTGGAATGTTATACTGAATGTTGCATGGAAGTGGTTCGTGTTTGCTGGTTATGTATATACTAGAATGTGGGGTGTGACATGTGGAATGTTATACCGAATGTTGCATGGAAGTGGTTCGTGTTTGCTGGTTATGTATATACTAGAATGTGGGGTGTGACATGTGGAATGTTATACCGATTGTTGCATGGAAGTGGTTCGTTTTTGCTGGTAATGTATATACTAGAATGTGGGGTGTGACATGTGGGATGGTATACCGAATGTTGCATGGAAGTGGTTCGTGTTTGCTGGTTATGTAAATACTAGAATGTGGGGTGTGACATGTGGAATGTTATACTGAATGTTGCATGGAAGTGGTTCGCGTTTGCTGGTTATGTATATACTAGAATGTGGGGTGTGAGATGTGGAATGTTATACTGAATGTTGCATGGAAGTGGTTCGGGTTTGCTGGTTATGTATATACTAGAATGTGGGGTGTGACATGTGGAATGTTATACCGAATGTTGCATGGAAGTGGTTCGTGTTTGCAGGTTATGTATATACTAGAATGTGGGGGTTTGAGATGTGGAATGTTATACTGAATGTTGCATGGAAGTGGTTCGTGTTTGCTGGTTATGTATATACAGTACTAGAATGGGGGTGTTATTTGTGCAATGTTATACTGAATGTTGCATGGAAGTGGTTCGTGTTTGCTGGTTATGTATATACTAGAATGTGGGGTGTGAGATGTGGAATGTTATACTGAATGTTGCATGGAAGTGGTTCGTGTTTGCTGGTTATGTATATACTAGAATAATGGGTGTGAGATGTGGAATGTTACACTGAATGTTGCATGGAAGTGGTTCGTGTTTGCTGGTTATGTATATACTAGAATGTGGGGTGTGACATGTGGAATGTTATACCGAATGTTGCATGGAAGTGGTTCGTGTTTGCTGGTTATGTATATACTAGAATGTGGGGTGTGACATGTGGAATGTTATACCGAATGTTGCATGGAAGTGGTTCGTGTTTGCTGGTTATGTATATACTAGAATGTGGGGTGTGACATGTGGAATGTTATACCGAATGTTGCATGGAAGTGGTTCGTGTTTGCTGGTTATGTATATACTAGAATGTGGGGTGTGACATGTGGAATGTTATACCGAATGTTGCATGGAAGTGGTTCGTGTTTGCTGGTTATGTATATACTAGAATGTGGGGTATGACATGTGGAATGTTATACTGAATGTTGCATGGAAGTGGTTCGTGTTTGCTGGTTATGTATATACTAGAATAATGGGTGTGAGATGTGGAATGTTATACTGAATGTTGCATGGAAGTGGTTCGTGTTTGCTGGTTATGTATATACTTAAATGTGGGGTGTGAGATGTGGAATGTTATACTGAATGTTGCATGGAAGTGGTTCGTGTTTGCTGGTTATGTATACACTAGGAAAATGGGTGTGACATGTGGAATGTTATACTGAATGTTGCATGGAAGTGGTTCGTGTTTGCTGGTTAAGTATATATTAGAATGTGGGGTGTGACATGTGGAATGTTATACTGAATGTTGCATGGAAGTGGTTCGTGTTTGCTGGTTATGTATATACTAGAATGTGGGGTGTGAGATGTGGAATGTTATACTGAATGTCGCATAGAAGTAGTTCGTGTTTGCTGCTTATGTATATACTAGAATGTGGGGTGTGACATGTGGAATGTTATACTGAATGTTGCATGGAAGTGGTTCGTGTTTGCTGGTTATGTATATACTAGAAGGTGGGTTGTGACATGTGGAATGTTATACTGAATGTTGCATGGAAGTAGTTCGTGTTTGCTGGTTATGTATATACTAGAATGTGGGGTGTGACATGTGGAATGTTATACTGAATGTTGCATGGAAGTGGTTCGTGTTTGCTGGTTATGTATATACAGTACTAGAATGTGGGGTGTGACATGTGGAATGTTATACTGAATGTTGCATGGAAGTGGTTCGTGTTTGCTGGTTATGTATATACTAAAATGTGGGGTGTGACATGTGGAATGTTATACCAAATGTTGCATGGAAGTGGTTCGTGTTTGCTGGTTATGTATATAATAGAATGTGGGGTGTGACATGTGGAATGTTATACTGAATGTTGCATGGAAGTGGTTCGTGTTTGCTGGTTATGTATATAATAGAATGTGGGGTGTGAGATGTGGATTGATATACTGAATGTTGCATGGAAGTGGTTCGTGTTTGCTGGTTATGTATATACTAGAATATTGCATGGAAGTGGTTCGTGTTTGCTGGTTATGTATATACTAGAATGTGGGGTGTGAGATGTGGAATGTTATACTGAATGTTGCATGAAAGTGGTTCGTGTTTGCTGGTTATGTATATACTAAATTAGAATGTGGGGTGTGACATGTGGAATGTTATACTGAATGTTGCATGGAAGTGGTTCGTGTTTGCTGGTTATGTATATACTAGAATGTGGGGTGTGAGATGTGGAATGTTATACTGAATGTTGCATGGAAGTGGTTCGTGTTTGCTGGTTATGTATATACTAGAATGTGGGGTGTGAGATGTGGAATGTTATACTGAATGTTGCATGGAAGTGGTTCGTGTTTGCTGGTTATGTATATACTAGAATGTGGGGTGTGACATGTGGAATGTCATACTGAATGTTGCATGGAAGTGGTTCGTGTTTGCTGGTTATGTATATACTAGAATGTTGCATGGAAGTGGTTCGTGTTTGCTGGTTATGTATATACTAGAATGTTGCATGGAAGTGGTTCGTGTTTGCTGGTTATGTATATATTAGAATGTGGGGTGTGACATGTGGAATGTTATACTGAATGTTGCATGGAAGTGGTTCGTGTTTGCTGGTTATGTATATACTAGAATGTTGCATGGAAGTGGTTCGTGTTTGCTGGTTATGTATATAATAGAATGTGGGGTGTGACATGTGGAATGTTATACTGAATGTTGCATGGAAGTGGTTCGTGTTTGCTGGTTATGTATATAATAGAATGTGGGGTGTGAGATGTGGATTGTTATACTGAATGTTGCATGGAAGTGGTTCGTGTTTGCTGGTTATGTATATACTAGAATGTTGCATGGAAGTGGTTCGTGTTTGCTGGTTATGTATATACTAGAATGTGGGGTGTGAGATGTGGAATGTTATACTGAATGTTGCATGAAAGTGGTTCGTGTTTGCTGGTTATGTATATACTAAATTAGAATGTGGGGTGTGACATGTGGAATGTTATACTGAATGTTGCATGGAAGTGGTTCGTGTTTGCTGGTTATGTATATACTAGAATGTGGGGTGTGAGATGTGGAATGTTATACTGAATGTTGCATGGAAGTGGTTCGTGTTTGCTGGTTATGTATATACTAGAATGTGGGGTGTGACATGTGGAATGTTATACTGAATGTTGCATGGAAGTGGTTTGTGATTGCTGGTTATGTATATACTAGAATGTGGGGTGTGACATGTGGAATGTTATACTGAATGTTGCATGGAAGTGGTTCGTGTTTGCTGGTTATGTATATACTAGAATGTTGCATGGAAGTGGTTCGTGTTTGCTGGTTATGTATATACCAGAATGTGGGGTGTGAGATGTGGAATGTTATACTGAATGTTACATGGAAGTGGTTCGTGTTTGCTGGTTATGCATATACTAGAATGTTGCATGGAAGTGGTTCGTGTTTGCTGGTTATGTATATACTAGAATGTTGCATGGAAGTGGTTCGTGTTTGCTGGTTATGTATATACTAGAATATTGCATGGAAGTGGTTCGTGTTTGCTGGTTATGTATATACTAGAATGTGGGGTGTGACATGTGGAATGTTATACTGAATGTTGCATGGAAGTGGTTCGTGTTTGCTGGTTATGTATATACTAGAATGTGGGGTGTGAGATGTGGAATGTTATACTGAATATTGCATGGAAGTGGTTCGTGTTTGCTGGTTATGTATATACTGGAATGTGGGGTGTGACATGTGGAATGTTATACTGAATGTTGCATGGAAGTGGTTCGTGTTTGCTGGTTATGTATATACTAGAATGTGGGGTGTGAAATGTGGAATGTTATACTGAATGTTTCATGGAAGTGGTTCGTGTTTGCTGGTTATGTATATACTAGAATGTTGCATGGAAGTGGTTCGTGTTTGCTGGTTATGTATATACTAGAATGTTGCATGGAAGTGGTTCGTGTTTGCTGGTTATGTATATACTAGAATGTGGGGTGTGAGATGTGGAAAGTTATACTGAATGTTGCATGGAAGTGGTTCGTGTTTGCTGGTTATGTATATACTAGAATGTTGCATGGAAGTGGTTCGTGTTTGCTGGTTATGTATATACTAGAATGTGGGGTGTGACATGTGGAATGTTATACTGAATGTTGCATGGAAGTGGTTCGTGTTTGCTGGTTATGTATATACTAGAATGTTGCATGGAAGTGGTTCGCGTTTGCTGGTTATGTATATACTAGAATGTTGCATGGAAGTGGTTCGTGTTTGCTTGTTATGTATATACTAGAATGTTGCATGGAAGTGGTTCGTGTTTGCTGGTTATGTATATACTAGAATGTGGGGTGTGACATGTGGAATGTTATACTGAATGTTGCATGGAAGTGGTTCGTGTTTGCTGGTTATGTATATACTAGAATGTGGGGTGTGACATGTGGAATGTTATACTGAATGTTGCATGGAAGTGGTTCGTGTTTGCTGGTTATGTATATACTAGAATGTGGGGTGTGAGATGTGGAATGTTATACTGAATATTGCATGGAAGTGGTTCGTGTTTGCTGGTTATGTATATACTGGAATGTGGGGTGTGACATGTGGAATGTTATACTGAATGTTGCATGGAAGTGGTTCGTGTTTGCTGGTTATGTATATACTAGAATGTGGGGTGTGAAATGTGGAATGTTATACTGAATGTTTCATGGAAGTGGTTCGTGTTTGCTGGTTATGTATATACTAGAATGTTGCATGGAAGTGGTTCGTGTTTGCTGGTTATGTATATACTAGAATGTTGCATGGAAGTGGTTCGTGTTTGCTGGTTATGTATATACTAGAATGTGGGGTGTGAGATGTGGAAAGTTATACTGAATGTTGCATGGAAGTGGTTCGTGTTTGCTGGTTATGTATATACTAGAATGTTGCATGGAAGTGGTTCGTGTTTGCTGGTTATGTATATACTAGAATGTGGGGTGTGACATGTGGAATGTTATACTGAATGTTGCATGGAAGTGGTTCGTGTTTGCTGGTTATGTATATACTAGAATGTTGCATGGAAGTGGTTCGCGTTTGCTGGTTATGTATATACTAGAATGTTGCATGGAAGTGGTTCGTGTTTGCTTGTTATGTATATACTAGAATGTTGCATGGAAGTGGTTCGTGTTTGCTGGTTATGTATATACTAGAATGTGGGGTGTGACATGTGGAATGTTATACTGAATGTTGCATGGAAGTGGTTCGTGTTTGCTGGTTATGTATATACTAGAATGTTGCATGGAAGTGGTTCGTGTTTGCTGGTTATGTATATACTAGAATGTTGCATGGAAGTGGTTCGTGTTTGCTGGTTATGTATATACTAGAATGTTGCATGGAAGTGGTTCGTGTTTGTTGGTTATGTATATACTAGAATGTGGGGTGTGAGATGTGGAATGTTATACTGAATGTTGCATGGAAGTGGTTCGTGTTTGCTGGTTATGTATATACTAGAATGTTGCATGGAAGTGGTTCGTGTTTGCTGGTTATGTATATACTAGAATGTTGCATGGAAGTGGTTCGTGTTTGCTGGTTATGTATATACTAGAATGTGGGGTGTGACATGTGGAATGTTATACTGAATATTGCATAAAAGTGGTTCGTGTTTGCTGGTTATGTATATACTAGAATGTTGCATGGAAGTGGTTCGTGTTTGCTGGTTATGTATATACTAGAATGTGGGGTGTGAGATGTGGAATGTTATATATACTGAATGTTGCATGGAAGTGGTTCGTGTTTGCTGGTTATGTATATACTAGAATGTTGCATGGAAGTGGTTCGTGTTTGCTGGTTATGTATATACTAGAATGTGGGGTGTGACATGTGGAATGTTATACTGAATGTTGCATGGAAGTGGTTCGTGTTTGCTGGTTATGTATATACTAGAATGTTGCATGGAAGTGGTTCGTGTTTGCTGGTTATGTATATACTAGAATGTGGGGTGTGAGATGTGGAATGTTATACTGAATGTTGCATGGAAGTGGTTCGTGTTTGCTGGTTATGTATATACTAGAATGTTGCATGGAAGTGGTTCGTGTTTGCTGGTTATGTATATACTAGAATGTTGCATGGAAGTGGTTCGTGTTTGCTGGTTATATATATACTAGAATGTGGGGTGTGACATGTGGAATGTTATACTGAATGTTGCATGGAAGTGGTTCGTGTTTGCTGGTTGTGTATATACTAGAATGTTGCATGGAAGTGGTTCGTGTTTGCTGGTTATGTATATACTAGAATGTTGCATGGAAGTGGTTCGTGTTTGCTGGTTATGTATATACTAGAATGTGGGGTGTGAGATGTGGAATGTTATACTGAATGTTGCATGGAAGTGGTTCGTGTTTGCTGGTTATGTATATACTAGAATGTTGCATGGAAGTGGTTCGTGTTTGCTGGTTATGTATATAATAGAATGTGGGGTGTGAGATGTGGAATGTTATACTGAATGTTGCATGGAAGTGGTTCGTGTTTGCTGGTTATGTATATACTAGAATGTTGCATGGAAGTGGTTCGTGTTTGCTGGTTATGTATATACTAGAATGTTGCATGGAAGTGGTTCGTGTTTGCTGGTTATGTATATACTAGAATGTGGGGTGTGACATGTGGAATGTTATACTGAATGTTGCATGGAAGTGGTTCGTGTTTGCTGGTTATGTATATACTAGAATGTTGCATGGAAGTGGTTCGTGTTTGCTGGTTATGTATATACTAGAATGTGGGGTGTGAGATGTGGAATGTTATACTGAATGTTGCATGGAAGTGGTTCGTGTTTGCTGGTTATGTATATACTAGAATGTTGCATGGAAGTGGTTCGTGTTTGCTGGTTATGTATATACTAGAATGTGGGGTGTGACATGTGGAATGTTATACTGAATGTTGCATGGAAGTGGTTCGTGTTTGCTGGTTATGTATATACTAGAATGTTGCATGGAAGTGGTTCGTGTTTGCTGGTTATGTATATACTAGAATGTTGCATGGAAGTGGTTCGTGTTTGCTGGTTATGTATATACTAGAATGTGGGGTGTGAGATGTGGAATGTTATACTGAATGTTGCATGGAAGTGGTTCGTGTTTGCTGGTTATGTATATACTAGAATGTTGCATGGAAGTGGTTCGTGTTTGCTGGTTATGTATATACTAGAATGTTGCATGGAAGTGGTTCGTGTTTGCTGGTTATGTATATACTAGAATGTGGGGTGTGGGGAGCAGTGTTCCCATCATAACTTATTGCACGGTACTTTCAAGCTAATCTTGACTCCTGTGAGGAAGGTTGTACAAAAGCACAACAGTATTTGATAATTAATGATAATAGTGTTAACAGAATAATTGTTATTGTTATCATAACATTGTTATCATTAATCATCACTTTGTTGTTATTAATATTATTAATGTCATTAGCATAAATATCATCCTTGTGGTGATAAGAATTACACACAAATACAATTACAATAATAATAATAATAATAATAATAATAATAATAACAATAATAATAATAATAATAATAAATAATAATAATAATGATAATAATAATTTGAAGAAAAGATCATGACGTGTCTAAGAATCCTGGTTTTTGAAAAACCACAGTTACATATCGTTGTGTATTTAAAAAACACATGAGGTTTCGCACATTTTCCAAACTGCCTCTTCAGCTGAAGAATGAGAAAGTTTTACAATGGTTCGAAAGTAAATTGAAACCATATGGTAATAAAATAAAAGTTACTAACTTCCAAAGAAGTAGTGGAAGCTGAAACAACAGATTAAAAGGAAAGGGCAGTTTTCCAAAGAGTGAACGGCATTAATGTTCAAATAGCTAGTCTACGGGTAACTGGATGTTATCTAGCGACTAGCTATTTGAACATTAATACAGTTTCCTCTTTGGAAAACTGCCATTTCCTTTTAATCTGTTGTTTCAGCTTCTGCTATTATCCCTGCAGTTTAATAATTTCTACATTGTAATTGTCATATGGTTTCAGTTTATTTGCGAACCACTGTAAAACTTCCTCCTTCTTCAGCTGAAGAGACACTTCGGAAAAAAAGCGAAAGCTTCTGTGTTTTATAAATATACAACGATATATAACTGTGGGTTTTTAATACCAAATAATAATAATAATAATAATAATAATAATAATAATAATAATAATAATAATAATAATTATAATAATAAACTTCTAATTCTTAGCCCATTATTAAAGCTTAGAGAGCTAAAGTAACTTTTTAGAGGCAGAAATTGAGAAATGCAAAATCTTCCATATACATTAAAGAGACTAATAAATGTATGTGTATGTATGTGTGTGTGTGTAATCTAGACAATGGATGATTTCCAGTGAAAATTAGTAAAATGATAATAGAGTGTTTTTAAAAGAATACAAATTCATGCATACTGCGAAAAAAAAATCCAGAGAAAAGTTTTTTTCTAATCGTAAAATAACGATTATTTTTACTGATTATTCTAACCAAATCTAACTTAGTAAAACTATTAGTAGTGGTGATATCAAATCTGTAACACTTGTCATTATTATAATGGACGAATTTGATGTTAAAGTAAAAGGAAAATAGTGGAAAATTTAGCATTTCTTTGGCAATAGCCTTATAAAAAGTTTTTATAGGCATTAGCCTTATAAATGAACAAGAGATGCTTAATCAAATACGAGGCATCAGTCAATACACTCACGTCATGACCAACATTTTGTAGTACACATATAACTTTTCAAAATATGCACTCTATGTATCTAAAATAGCCTTAGGGACATTTAAACTTTACCAGACCTCGGGCTAAAAGGTAATGTCTTCTTCATGTTATGTAATAGTTCAAATTGCACCACGAAAAGAAAGTTTTTCTCTTTAATCTATTTTCTATTCTGATTCAAGCGTTATAGTCATACGTGACCACTATATCTTATAAATACTATATGATTATAATGTTATACTCACTGCAGTTGAGCTTGATCAAAATGTGGATGGGTAATCATTAATAAGTCTCGTATACTTTTATCTTTAGATAAGGAACAAAAGATTTATGTCTCGTTCTCGTTTGAAGGGCATAGCAACATTAACTCGAGTTGTCCTTTATGAAGGCATTATCTGAACAAAGTTATATATATATATAT
The DNA here is from genome assembly GCF_036898095.1 of Palaemon carinicauda. Classification (NCBI taxonomy): domain Eukaryota; kingdom Metazoa; phylum Arthropoda; class Malacostraca; order Decapoda; family Palaemonidae; genus Palaemon; species Palaemon carinicauda. The sequence continues at coordinate 25,047,231 of NC_090739.1, forward strand.
ATATATATATATATATATATATATATATATATATATATATATATATATATATATATATATATTTATATATATATATATATATATATATATATATATATATATATATATAATACAGTAAAACGTAAATAATAACTAGAGAACATTAGAAATGCTGAAGCAATTCTTAGAAAGAGCTCCACACACAATTTGCCAATAAAATGCTCTTATGCATGTTTAAAAAATAGAAAGATTGGAAATAGCATATTACTGATCCTAGGCATAAAAAGGGACCTAAACTTCACTTTCAAACCAAGTAACCAGCATTTTACTGTCTAGGTTGCTTTGGAAGGCCACCTAACCCCTACTTTTCAGGCTCTGATGAAATTTTGTATGAAATCGGGCTGGCTAGCAACTATAGATTTCTCAACTTTTTCAATAATCAAATTTTTCCCAAAAAACTTCCTGTGACCCTAAGGTCATGGGAAAGGTAATTCATATTGACCAGTTTATGTTGTCTCATGGCCCTCTACATTTCTACCAAAGTTGGCTCAAATCGGGCAAGTAGTTTCTGATTTAACATCTTCGACCATGTGGCAGTCCTTTTTGACGTCATGATATCTCAGAAACTAGAAACAGAATTGTCTCAAACTGGCGCCTACACTAAACCATAGCCTAAGGTATCTCTAGCAAAAATTTGAAGGCAAATGGTGCGGTGGTTCTTGAGATCCAGAAGAACAATCTTTTTAAATAATTTTTGCTCTGTGCATAAGGGGCGGTGCATGTACCTGCACGATTTTCTTGATTTATACTTCCCCCATAGGGGCCATGCTGCTGCCCAAGTTTGAAAGCAAACACTTTAAAATTGGCTGAGTTAATAGCGATGAAAAAACCGGAGAATAATAATAATAATAAAAAATAACAAGAATATTAGTAATAACAATAAGACTCTACTTATAATAAATTAACGGGAGGTTAAATATCATAAATGTCTTTTCAAAAAGTTTTTTGTAATTTAAATTACCTATTTATTCATTTTGAACCTCAATTGAAAATCTAAATAAATTTCAGACACGTATGTCCGTTGGCAATATCTGTTCTATGCTAAAGAAAGAAAAGAAAGAGGGAAATATAAATATGTATACATAAGCATATGTATACACTGTCTTGGGTTAGAGTTCTCTTAATTGAGGGTACACTCGGGCACACTATTTTATCTCGTTTCTCTTCCTCTTGATTTGTTAAAGTTTTCATAGTTTATATAGGAAATATTTATCTAAATGTCATTGTTCTTAAAATATATTATTTTTCCTTGTTTCCTTTCCTCACTGGGCTATTTTCCCTGTTGGGGCCAATGGGCTTATAGCACCTTGCTTTTCCAACTAGGGTTGTAGCTTAGCAAGTAATAATAATAATAATAATAATAATAATAATAATAATAATAATAATAATAATAATAATACGTGTGTAAGTATCATGACAATCTGTACTTTGTATATAAAAAAATTGGTTACATTTTCCGACACGAACGATATTTTAGGTGTCAAGAAAACAAGCTGAATGATTTTGTCTCCAAATTCATGTCAGCAATTCTTAAAAAAGACGTTTTCCTGTCAGATTACAGAGAAGTCTGGGACGTAAAATGTCACTTAGATATGATATCTTTCAGAAAAAAAATTAAACATCACTTCACCTGAAATTTATATACGTAAATAAGAAGATATTTTAAAAGGACAAGACCAGAAGCCTTTTCGGATTCTCCAAGCTAATACCAGTTTAGCCTGCCTGTTGGAGACAGGAATGAAAGGTTGTCGTGACAGGGAGATGTGAAATAAATGAGGCGTCTACTGAAAAAAACAAACAAATAGTAGACCCGGTCTTTTTGCTTGAAATATTCCAAACATTCTTTTTTTTTTTCTAAAAGCACACGAAGTCTCCAAACATTCTCTCTCTCTCTCTCTCTCTCTCTCTCTCTCTCTCTCTCTCTCTCTCTCTCTCTCTCTCTCTCTCTCTCTCTCTTTCTTTTTAAGAACAGGAGGTCTTTAGCATTCTTTTACTAACAATTAGAAATGGATAAATTAATGTTTCTATGATTAAAATATTTAAATATTGTTCTTCCAGAACAGGTTTTATTTGTTCGAATTGGCATTCATAAATATCATTATGTAGTAAAGTTTGATGGCTAGATGTTGCAAATTGAGCATAAATTAATCTAGCTGCAGCATTAGTCATGAATGCTTAAGTTTTTTTTTTTTTTTTTTTTTTTTTGAGAAATAATCGATGTGGAGTATTTGAGATAAATAAAATAGAAAACAAACTAAAAGAAGATTAACATAAAAAAACTTTTTAATCTGAAAAAAAAAGTATAGGCGATCCCAAAGAGATCAGCACATGACTTGAGATAATTTCAACTGTATCTAAAAGTGATATTAACCTTCAAACAATCGCAACGATATTAGCATATCCTCAAAATTATGCAAACATTCATAATAAGATTTGCAATGAATAACACGAAACCTTTTCCCCGAATTCAAGTAATTTCATCGCCTAGCCTGAGAGAGGGATAAGCCATCTCGTTTATCATAAATGATAATTAGATTATGATAATCACAGACCTGTTGCAATATTGCAGCCATGCAAATTCAGCACCAATTCGCCGAATCTAATTAAGAAAGGCTTTGAATATCCAGGATCTAATTTTCGCCAGTACCCTCTTCATAACACATTGCGAATGGGCGTGATTTATTGAATATTGCTTTGGGCCTTGTATTTCACGGATACAATTAAACGTATGTATTTTCTAACATTAAAGTTACAAATTCTTACACCCACGTTATACGTATTTACATTATAAATCTTAAAACTTAAAATTGTTTTTCCATATACAGGTAGAGAGCGCTAGCAAAAATAAAACAGTTCCAGTTTTGTGGAATATGTTTCGGGGTGAAAATGCGAGCCCCTCGCCCTTACCCAGAAGTGCTGTTTCTGGCGGTTATTCACCCGAGTCCTGACAGCACCAAATGTGCATATGGCAATAACCATTATTGCAGGATAATTTTTATTGCCATATGCACATTTAAATGGTTAAATTGAGGATGAACCTCTTGTGCAAAAAAACTTTCACTGAATTGGTATTTTCTTGCCCTTGCACAGGAGGATAGCCAACAGTACCCAGAACCCTTTACACATACCACATCCTTCGTCTCTAGTTTCCTTACACTCTTTCTTATTAGGATAGTCGGATCACTTCTTTAATATAAAGTTTCTTCTAGAACTCTAACTCCATTCACACAAAACTTCAGAATTAACATTCTTTCTAAACGAACCTATTTTCCTTTTCCTTTGATCTTGGTCATACGAACTCAAATCCCCTTTGATCCATGCTTTCCCTTTTTGTATCATATACGCTTTACTGTACGCCATTTATTCAGTTTTATATCCCACAACTTTGTACATATATTTGATAACATATCTGAGATTATTTACATCCCCTCATGCATATTACATTAAGAAGTCACTAACCTTTCTTTACGCATATGTTTACAACAAACCCGTCACTCTTCCTTCTAAACTGTATATTGGGGTACATATGCATATGCAAGAGAAACTGTGTGTATATATATATATATATATTTATATATATATATATATATATATATATATATATATATATATATATATATATATATATATATATATATATATATATACAGTAGACCCCCGGCATACGGCGTCCCCAGCTTACATTTTTTTCACATTACGGTGTGGAATACGGTTTTTTTTCGTCCCCTCGTTACGACATTTTCCCCACCTTACGGCATCGAATTCCGAAACTCAAATTTGGCGGTTTCTACGCGTACGACTGTGCGAGTCAGTAGCTTACCACCATGCTCATACGTCACTGCATACGTCACTAAGAAGCTAGTCTGCTATTGGTCGGCGTCACGGCGTCACTAAGATGCCGATACGCTATTGGCCGAAAATCCTCCCACAATGCTTGAGAGAGATGCTGCCTCTCTCTCTCTTTGTCATACGCGCGCTCAGTTCAGAATCTCGTGTGCGTTTCATAAAGACTTTATCTCGTGTGAGTGCTTACGATAGTTATTTTTTGTGCATTTTAGTGCTTAATTATAACTTTAATTCGTTAGCCATGGGTCCCAAGATTGCTAGTGTTGTTAAAGGCAGAAGTAAGAAGATGATAACTATGGAAACGAAGCTGGAGATCATAAAGAAATATGAAGAAGGCATGCGCATTGTTACCCTCGCTAATACGTACGGCCGTAACCAATCTACGATTGGTACAATTATTAAGAATAAGGAAACCATTAAAGCAAGTAAGTCTTCTAAAGGCATGACTGTCCTTGCCAGTGGAAGGACCTCAATCAACGATGAGATGGAGAGACTCCTTCTTCTGTGGATTAAAGAGAAGGAAATCACTGGTGATACACTCACGCAATCACCAGGAATTTCGCAAAAGGCGAGCGCCATCTTTGCCGATCTCGTGGAAGCCCAGAGAGACGGCGGAGGCGAAGGAACGTTGCAGCAAGCCCCCCAAGAGTTTAAGGCTTCTCATGGGTGGTTTGATTGGTTTAGGAAGAGGACTGGTATTCACTCAGTCGTCAGGCATGGAGGCGGCGGCCAGTTCTGACAAGAAAGCAGCAGAAGAATTCCTCAAGAAGTTTGAAAACGTAATTTCCAGAGAAGGCTACATTCCTCAGCAAGTTTTTAACTGCGATGAAACTGGCCTTTTCTGGAAGAAAATGCCCCGCCGTACATATATCACAGCTGAAGAAAGGAAACTTCCAGGCCATAAACCAATGAAGGACAGACTAACGCTCGCATTTTGTGCAAATGCCAGTGGGGACTTAAAAATTAAGCCCCTACTGGTATACCACTCAGAAAATCCTCGTGCCTTCAAGGCACAAAATATCACGAAGGAGAGGCTCTCTGTATTTTGGAAGTCAAATGCTAAGGCCTGGGTCACGAGGACCATATTTATTGAGTGGATAAAAGTCTGCTTCGGTCCTGCTGTCAAGAACTATTTGGAAGAGAACGATCTTCCTCTGAAATTTCTCCTGGTGCTGGACAATGCCCCTGCTCACCCTCCTAGCCTCGAGGACATTATTTATCCAGACTTCTCCTTCATTAAGGTGCTCTATCTGCCACCAAACACCACCCCTCTCTTCCAGCCTATGGACCAGCAAGTGATTGCCAACTTCAAGAAGCTTTACACGAAGCATCTGTTCATTAGATGCTTCGAAGTGACTGAAAGCACTCAACTCACCCTCCGTGAATTTTGTAGGGGGCATTTTGACATCGTTCAATGCCTGAAGATGATCGACACAGCTTGGAATGAGGTTTCACGGCGCACCTTGAACTCCTCATGGAAGAAACTGTGGCCAGCTGTTGTAGCAGAACGAGACTTTGAAGGTTTCGATCCCTCAACCGAAGACGAGGCTGTTGATGATCCTGCCCCTGAGGGTGATGTTGAGGAAATAATTTCAATCGGGAGGTCCATGGGGCTTGTTGTCGATGAGGCTGACGTCCATAACCTTATCGAGGAGCACAGGGAGGAGCTTACGACTGAAGACTTCAAGGAGTTAGAGGCAATGCAGTTGACGATCATTCAAGAAGAGCACAGCTCTAGTGGAGGCGAGGACGGGGGGGGGGGGGGGGGGGGAGACTGAAGAAAGGACATCGTCAGAAATAAGGGAAGCTATCGGTTGGTATGAAAACCTTACGAGTTTCATTGAAAAGAAACACCCAGAAAAACTTCACACAAGTCGTCTTATGCAGAGTGTTAATGATAAGTGAGTCATTTTAGGAATATGTTGAGGAATCGTCAAAAACAGGCTTCTTTGGATAGATATTCCTCCAAAAGAGAAATGTCAGAAAGCAAAGACGATAATAGTGATTCTATCAAAAAAGCTAAAAAAAAAAAAAGAGTAATTTTTAAGTTCTAAAAAAAAAATCATAAACAAAAATTTCAAAGGACAAAAATAATAAAAAAAACATTTTTAATTTTAAGTATTTATTAGTAAGAATACATTTATTATCTAGTGTACATAACATAAATAGCATTGATACGTTTCTATATCTACTGTCTACTCCCCCCTCTGCCTCCACCCACTACCAACTGAAGTCACGTCACTCCAAAGGTAAATAAGATTTAATTTTTCCTTTACAGTACTGTACAGTATATAATTTTTATTTATAATGTTATTTAATTATATACTGTACATGTATATTATATATAAGTATACTGTAGTACAGTGCTTACTATACTACTGTATTGTATTTTGTTACAATCTAATTTTCAATGTTTTTACCAGGGGTTTATCGTGCATTACGACATTTTCACCCAACGATACCAATTCCGGAACGGATTAATGTCGTATGGCGGGGGCCTACTGTATATCCTTCCTGTCACGCTGAGCAGGTAGGGGGGAGAGGGAGAGAAGTCATATCCTGGTAAGAGGGGGTACCCTCATAGTTGGGAAGGGTGGAATCTGTGTGTGCGCGCGTGTATATCTATAAATATATTTAGCAGTCATATTTGACGGGTCGCAAATACTAATATACATACAAGTGTAATCACAATCGCTTCATTAGGCGACAGAGTTAATATGATGAATAAATGCATGATATCAAGCAGTTCTCGGGACCATCACAACGAGTAATGAGAGATCTGGCCTCGTGGGAGGAAAGTAACTCCGAACAGAATATGACCTGAGAGAAGCGATTGTTCCTACGGAAGTCGTCTCTGATTAATGCCGCTTGTGATGTGACCTGAGGTCTCTGATGCACGGAGACGCCACCCTGATTAGCAATGCTGCTGGACCGTTCCAGAGAGAGAGAGAGAGAGAGAGAGAGAGAGAGAGAGAGAGAGAGAGAGAGAGAGAGAGAGAGAGAGGTATAATTTTGCATATTTGGGTGATCATTCATTGAAGATGAATGGTAGTAATATTGTGTCTAAATTGGAAACGATTGATATACACAATCTAATTATTCGACACATATTTTGCATCACATCTCTAGCAACCTCCTTCTCAAGATACATAAACGCTTATTCAAGTGCGAGAGAGTGTATTTTGAGAATTTCTATTTTTACATGAATTTATTTTTGTTTGCACTCTAAAGCATTTTCCAGTTTCTAATAAATTCATGGGCCGTTATAAACCCTTATAAAAATCAATTACATTTATCATAGAATGTTTTTCCATTTCTTAACTTGTATCTTGTTTGTATAGCTCCCATAAACTCTGGGAATATATCTAATCTGGATTTAACTGAAAATTATAATACAAAAACTTTACTTCCATTCATTTTGATCATAACTCCATTCTAAGATTTCTAATTTCCACAGGTATCTTCCCTATACGCTTAAAGTTACTTTAAAAAATTCATTTTACACCTAAATACTGTTTCTTATTTGTTTAACTCCAATTCAGAAAGAATATCTAACCGTGGAATCTAAAATGCAACCTTTCTAAAAGGGACCAAGTTGAACTGACCTACTGACCCAGCGGAGGGATTCGAAAGATTTCTTTTTCATTTCATCATAACTTTCCTTCAAAGAATATGAAGTCAAAGAACTTTTGAAGTTGAGAGAAGTTACAATCGATATTCTTAGCCCTGGAGGGGTAAATGATTGAACTCTGATATTAAATAAATGTCGCCTTTGGAGATTGAATATTTATAAGATTGGAGTCGTAAGGAAGGCACTTTGTTATGTTTATGTTCTGTAAATGGATTTGGCTGATATGAATATTATTCTATGGTATAGGCCTAAGCTAAAGAATGGGGTGAGGACGATTTGTTATATGTAAATTTTTTATAATTTGGGAGAGAAAAGGGAGTACATTTAGAATATAAAAAATCACAAGTAAAGAATAAGTTATAAAATATGAAATATAAAATATAAACGGTAGAATGTAAAATATTAAATGACATAAAATACACAATAATCATCATTAAAATATACATAGAAAATAATTTAGAAACTGACAGCAACGGCAGAATTAATCTATGTCGATGGTCAAACCGAACATGAATAGTAATCCAGATGTAAATCCGGGTCACCCACAGTGTGACGTTTGGGCAGACTGGAAACAAAAGACCAGCATTTTGGATTAACGAGGTAACGCGAATGCAACATTTGTTTAAAAGCACACATTTGCTTTCTGTAGGTTTAATATATGGATTTGGTACACATTCCTTTTATTTGTCTGAATTGGGAAATACTAACAATACTGTATTGCAATATTGTAATTTTTCTCTTATTTATTTTATATATATAATATATATATATATATATATATATATATATATATATATATATATATATATATATATATATATATATATATATCTATACATAAATATATACATTATATATATATATATATATATATATATATATATATATATATATTTATATATATATGCACACACAAACACATAATACATATATATATATATGTATATGAATATATATATATATATATGTATATGAATATATATATATATATATATATATATATATGAAAATATATATATATATATATATATATATATATATATATATATATATATATATATATATATATATATGTGTGTGTGTGTATGTGTGCATCTGATCATCAAGTTTTCCAGTGAGTTATATGCGTGAACGCACATATCCCGCCACACAAATATTTATACATACATAATATATATATATATATATATATATATATATATATATATATATATATATATATATATATTACATGATATGGCTTCCTGGTCTGGGCACTAAAATATATTACACTACGGCTCGTGACTGGGAACTAAACATATATTATATACTGCGACTGGCAAGTTAATCAACCTCTCGAATTCCAAACTCCTTTGTTTGCTTTTACATTACAACTGTTACACTGTAAAACATTAATACATGAATTCTGGGACTGTTAAATAACTCCCAGATTGAATATACAAATGTCACTTAAGTACACTGAAAACCAAACTGGGTAATTACTCTTAAGTATTATTAAGACGTATCTAAAACTTACGAACAGAATCTGGCTTTAAATAATGATGATTAGAATAATACTCTTTTTACAAAAATAAATATTTTCTATATAAATTACAACATTTTGAAAGAATTTACATAACAAAAAAAGGTCTCTGGAAAAATTTAATTCTGAACAAAACTTAGATTGAGACAAAAATGTTATGTTCTGAAAATTATATAAGAACTTGACTTGAACTATTATATCTGCATGAACCTTAGTCAAAGAAAGGAAATAATGGAATGACAATTTACAAAAGCTTGAAATAAATCTGAATAATACAATGTTCAAGTTTGACAAATACTGAAAAATGATAATCAGATGGCGTTACAAAATCTATCATTCCTACAGGGCCGTTTACAGAAACTCGACAAAATGCCAACACTCACCCTAATACAATGAACTTATAATCACCGTTTAGTCTTGCGTATCTTTTCGACACATGATTTGCTTTGGGGCACAGAGTTACTTAGAAGAGGACACACTAAAACGTACTGAACACTTTCAACAGCTATATTCGAGGCTGCATGCGAGAGGGAGAGAGGGGAAGTTATCTGTCTTAAGGCTGCAATCTCTATCTCGATCTAGGTAACATAACCTAGTTGTCACCTTTTATATGAAATTTGGCTAACACCAGAAGGATCAAGGTTTGAGGTCTGGTAGGTGGGAGCTGGGCGAAGCGTCAAAGTTGCCAGGTATCCTCTTCCGAACGCTGTACTCACGCCACACCAGACGGCTCTCTCAGGCCGCTAGAACCGCCCATCCTTTATCCCCGAAATAAAAAAAAGATAACATCCTCTCACCAGGCCTTTGTGACGTTTCTCAAGCGCATGGTGGAGAATCTTCCAAAGCATATGTTATAGAACATTCTCTCTCAAACATGTGTATGTGTGGGTATGTGTGTGTCTATTTGATAGCCACAGTGTCTTTTTTACTTAATTAGGATTTCTCACTTTTTACAAATACTAAGCCTAAATAGAGAAGTGCTGCAGTTAAGGAACCCTAATTATTGTTGATTTAGTGCGACCCACATCTGGCCTCAATTTGGAACATTTTAAAAGCAACGTCAACAACAATAAAAATAACAACAATTATTAAAGAGTAATTCAGTCGGTTTTTAGTGATTAGAATAAGTATGCCTTATTCAGCATGCAACGTAAATGAAATATTTACTCGATTCGTTAGGTTATCATTCATAATCGTTTACCAAACACTCGGAGTCTGAAAAGTCATTCATTGCAAGGTTCCTACCACGTCACTCAGATGGAGTATAAGAATCTCATTAATTTCTTTTAATGAACAAATATTTATGGAAACTGAGCCACTCTCAAAGTTGCTTATTCAGCTCTTGAGACGGCTCCAAATCTCGTCATCCTTCGACAGACAAAATCGGAAATGATGCAGAAGAAAGTCATTTCGTTAAACGTTATTCTTAAGATCAGGAGTTTTTCACTTACATACAAATATGCAGCTTAGGACAAACATAAATAGAAATACACATATAAACATAAATACGCACATTGATATATGTATATATATATATATATATATATATATATATATATATATATATATATATATATATATATATATATATATATCCAGACACTTCCTCTTTAATACATAGGGGAGATGATGTATATGATGCGAGTGTGCATTTGCGCATGTGTATGTATACATACACACAGACAAACAGACACACACACACACGCATATATATATATATATATATATATATATATATATATGTATATATATATATATGTGTATGTATATATATATATATATATATATATATATATATATATATATATATATATATATATATATATATATATATATACATATATATATATATATATATATATATATATATATATATATATATATATATATATATATAATATACATACATGATAACTTTTTGCACATTTAGACATGTTTTTCATAATCAAATAACCCATATATTTTTGCTACATTAATGTCTGGATTCTCTTAACGACCTCGGGATCAGAGCCCCAGGGGAAATCACACAAAGACAAGAGCTTGTGACCGGCCAGGAATCGAACCCTGGTCCGGCAAACTTCTAGAGACAGTGACTACCACTTGGCCACGAAGAGAGATAAAAGTCAATGACACACACACACACACACACACACATATATATATATATATATATATATATATATAGAGAGAGAGAGAGAGAGAGAGAGAGAGAGAGAGAGAGAGAGAGAGAGAGAGAGAGAGAGAGAGAGAGAGCAGCTTTGCACACTCTTTGGACGGCCTTCGGAAGCGTTTTGCATAAGCTACATAGGGACATCTCGTTCGGCCCACTATTTAGGGAAAGCAATCGAGTGCCAGTAACCCACAACAATATAGTGTGTGGATGCAAACGAGTCTCTCTCTCTCTCTCTCTCTCTCTCTCTCTCTCTCTCTCTCTCCTCAAGCAATAGACCAACTCGCGGTGTGAAAACGTAAAAGCTATTGAAACTTGCTCTTATTGTTGTAGGTTATTTGTAAAAGCTTCGTTTTTAACGCATTGGCAGTGAGATCTTTCTTGATTGAATAAAATGATAACCTGGTGAGAGATATGATGGGAGGGATCTACGACCTACGATACTTGAACTAAATTAGCTTGCTTGATAGATTGTCTAACCTTGTGCTAGACACGGGCTCTTGCGTTGGCTGCCCGTAAGGAACCTGCAACTAAATGCTGTAAAGCTCAGCCAGCTGTCCACATTGGCTGATTACATCCACTCAAAGTTCAACCACAATTATTACTACTATTATTATTACTTGCTAAGCTACAACCATATTTGGAAAAGCGGGATGCTATAAGCCCACAGACTCCAAGAGGGAAAATAGTAAGACATTAAAATGAATATTTCCTAAATAAAATGTAAAAACTTCAACAAAACAAGAGGAAGAGAAATAAGATAGAATAGTGTGCCCGAGTGTACAGTGGCCCCCAAGCAAGTTAATTTTTAAATGACGAATTCAGTGCAATTGACAGAGTAAACATTTAACTTAACTACCTTAAGATAAACAGACGGCAGTTAAATAAGAGGATTGGTCACTATCTGATAATAATTAACCATAAATTATAACTGTCACATGACGATTGTTTGTCCATTATGAAATGGTACACTCGGGCCCACTATTCTATCTAATTTCTCTCCCTCTTGTGTTGTTAAAGTTTTTATAGTTTATGTCGAAAATATTTATTTTAATGTTGTTACTGTTCTTAGAATATTTAATTTTACTTATTTCCTTTCCTCACTGGGCTATTATCCCTGTTAGAGCCCCTGGCCTTATACCATCCTGCTTTTCCTACTAAGGCTGTAGCTTAGCAATTGATAATAATAATAATAATAATAATAATAATAATAATAATAATAATAATAATAATAATAATAATAATGGAAAGAATCCTCAAGAGATCTAGAAACACGTAAGAAAACGTACCTGAACTTTTAGATAAGATAGAAAACGGGTCGTGTGATTTAATAAGGTGTACTTACCATAATAATGACATACCTGTGGGGAAAAAAAGATTTACATACAATGTACTTTGCCAGCGGCTTTAAAAACATTCACATTGTAATCTATGGTGAAAAATAATTAATCATGATAAAAATTGTATTGAATTAGGTATATGACATGGGCAGTGAGGGTAGCTAAGCTATGATTAACTGTATCAAAATTATTGCTGGATTCTATAAACTGATCTTAAAACATTTATCAATTAATTCCCTTTAATTATTGCTTACTGATTCTGATTCTAGTAATTTAGCGTATGGAGAACGCTGCAAGAACCTTCCTTATCCAGTTTCATGCAAAATAAAAAGGAAGAAATCTCTCCTCTCTAAAGTTTTTCTAACATCAGTATGGGGAATCTATGATGACTTCTCTGGTCCTTTATGCATATGCAGCATCTTCATGAATATGCAAATGTAGTCGACGTGGGAGGGTCTGGCCAATAAATGTCCACTTGTGTATCATGGATACACAATTTATAAAAATCGACAAAATAAATAAAATTTTTATTATCATCTCATGTTCCAATGTTATATATATATATATATATATATATATATATATATATATATATATATATATATATATATATATATATATATATAATTCTCACATAAAACATACTTGGAACTACATACGTATTATTATCATTATTATTATTATTATTATTATTATTATTATTATTATTATTATTATTATTATTATTATTATTATTATTATAAGGAAATAAACTACAAGGGAAGTTTAAGAACAATAATAACATTAACATAAATATTTCACATATAAACTATAAAAACTTCAAAATAACAAGAGGAAGAGAAACAAGACAGAATAGTGTGCCCCAGTGTACCCTAAAGCAAGAGATCTCTAACCCAAGACATTGGAAGACCATGGTACAGAGGCTATGGCACTCTAAGACTAGAAAACACTGGTTAGATTTTGGAGTGTCCTTCTCCTAGAAGTGTTGCTTACCAGAGCTTAAGTCTCTTCTACCTTTACCAAGAGGAAAGTGGTCATTGAACAGTTAAAAGTACAGCAGTTAACCCCTTCAGCGAAGAAGAATTGTTTGGAAATCTCAGTGTTATCGGGTGTATGAGGAAAGAGGAGAATGGTTGCTGTTTTACCAGTAAAATTCGTACATGACACTTGTCTCAATGATGCACACATTTCTTTCTATTCATAAATGTACATTTCCAATGCCTTGTAACTTCACTCAAATGTTTTTAAACATTTCTCAAAATAAAAACCCTAAACTCTATTAAAAGATGAATAACATCTACCCAAGTACGCACAGTAAAGACCAATTCCTCTAAGGAGTTGAAAAAATACTAAAATAAAATCCCTTCTTATCATCAATTATAAACTACAGACAGATTAAGACGTCTATAATCTTCTTCTCGAAGAGATTGGTAAAATTAATCATCAACGGAAAGAAAGATTCTGTTGTTTAGTTCGACCCGAGTGCGGTGACCGATTCTCTCTAAAGAGATTAATGGGAAAATTGGTTAACTAGATGGAGACGCTCCATTCGAAGTAGAAGCTAAATGATCCTTCGATTGAAGATAAAGAAGAGATTGAGCTTGGTAACAAGACAGCCACAGTAATTGGCAACGACGTAAGATGCAACATTCCCGAGAATTTTTAATTTTAATATTCTATATATACTATAAAAAATTTAAAGAGTCATCATGCCTTAGTGAAGTACTAAAGGGATCTTTAATGAAAAGGAAAAATAATTCACCCAATCTAAAAGTTAAATCATTATATTAAAAAAAGAATGCTGTAGTTACTATAAAGGAAGACATTTGCACATAAACCGATATTTTCATACATGCGAAATTTATTCAAAACCACCAGATTGGGAAACAAAATGGCAAGAGCAAAAACTCCAGGCGTGACGGAAACTCTAAACCACACACGCTGTGCAAAACACAATCATTCCGAGCGAAAAAGAGTGCCTGGCCCTGCCTACCTGCCTGCCAGTGCCTGCTTGCCCACGCACTCGGTCTCTAAAAGCACATTTTGCTTGCAGTACCCGAGAGAGAACACGCAATATTCCCGTATGGATGAGAACTATATTTCCAAGAAAGCATTCGTGATACACACGTCAATACATTGTTTAGTGGTTGAATAAACGAACCATAAAGATGAGGAGTTTTGAGTAGAAATGAAGAAGGTTTCTTCTATTTTTAGAAAATAGAAAGGGTGTGATTCTAATTTCTTTTACTTAGAAGGTAATTCAAACTCAAAATACGGGAAACGGGGTGAATACATATTAAGAAAAAATTCAGTCTATTTCATATTGCTTTAGACAACAGGGTAATTTCATTGTATAGAATAAAGATGATTTAGCTGTTGCAGCAATATGTAATCCAAAATATTATCATATTCTGGATGTCTCATTCAATTAAAAATTTATATCACAAAATATCTAGTTAACTGACAATTTTTCCTTTGTTTTGGGTGGGTGGGTGGGTTAAGAATAAACTTACTGGGCAAGTGACGCTATCTTTTTTTCTCGTCACTAATGTATGCGACCCGGTAAAAAATGACAGCTAAATATTTAGATAGATATGCACACACACACGCACCCACCTCTCACCAGGGAATGACTTGCCCTTCTCCCCCCTATCCGAGGTTCGGGGAGAGTTGAGGGTGACCGGAATATATATATATATATATATATATATATATATATATATATATATATATATATATATATATATTATATATATATATATATATATATATATATATATATATATATATATTGTTCACCCACGATTTTACAGCAAAATTATGATTGTGACAGTTACTGTAGAACTGGAGAGAGAGAGAGAGAGAGAGAGAGAGAGAGAGAGAGAGAGAGAGGAGAGAAGAGAGAGAGAGAGAGAAATCGAACATTCTCACGTTAATTTGACGCTTAATAATTCCATGATAGGCAAAGGACATTCGTTAGAGCGAGACTGCCAGCGTAAACGAGGACTTAATTATACGAGTTGGTAAACCTGTTTGCGATATTGGTGCCCGTGCAAATTGCTCGGTAATTTGGCAAAATCTAATAAGAAACACTTGGAATTTCTATCCGCTAATTTCCCGGGTAAGCGCCATTTTAATAATGAAAGCCTACCGGATATTAATTTGGGTTTTCATTGTATCGTGAAAGTTGTTGAAATAAGGTGGAATTTGATACCTGAATGGATGTGCGTGTTTGGGGAATTCAGTTATTGGAGAGGTAAGAAGTGGAATTATGATTTTACGAATCAAACTTGAATAGTTTAAAGGTTTAAAGGCCAATCTTGAATGACAGAGGCAAGGGACAGTGACAATGCTCTGTCAAGCAGGACAATGCCCTAGAGACTGACCATATATACACAGAGCCAGAGCCCCCTCTTCACCCAAGCTAGGACCAAGGAGAGCCAGGTAATGGCTGGTGATGACTCAGCAGATATACCTATAGGCTCCCCAAAAACCCCCGTCCTTAGCTCACAAGGATGGTGAGGTTGCAGCGACCAAAGAGCCTGAGCGGGACTCAAACCCCAGTCTGTTGTTCCCCAGTCAGGGACGTTACCACATCGGCCAACACAACCCTGCGCATAGTTTATTGCTGAAAATCGATGTTGGTTCAATAGTCATAAGATGATTCACTTGACAATCTATAATAGATTTAAATTTAATACAATAATGAATCCAATTTTTAATATGAGAGAGAGAGAGAGAGAGAGAGAGAGAGAGAGAGAGAGAGAGAGAGAGAGAGAGAGAGAGAGAGAGAGAGAGAGATTATAAACTTTGTTTTTGCCGGATTTGAAGACAAAAATAAATAGTTTTAATAGATACTCTGATGTAAATATGATATTAAACTGGGATACAGCCTTTGGTTACCAGAAAAGGCTTGGAGTTTCTTGTAACAAAATAGTTAAAATTTAATTTTTCAGATATCAATTTCTTTGCACAATTTGCTTTATTCATAAAAACACTAAAAAGAAATAAACCGCATTATCACAACATAGTAAAAGTAACGAAAAGAATCGCTAAGAACAAATCAAATCCAAAATAAACGATAAAAAACCCGTATTTGATTTATTCAAAGGATTTCCGATGGAAAGGGATCAGAAGAGGATCTTGTTCCTTCTCCAAATGATACAGCCGAAACCCTTGGGCAAAGCTCAATGAACATATCGAGATTACTTCGATTTTTATCATTAAAAAGTGACTGAAAGATTAAACCAATAATTCAGCGAGAAGTATTGATACATTTTCAGGATAGATTAAAATGAATGCTTCGACAAGAGCCGTATAGTAGCAACCTGGACACCAGTATGAGATTAGTAGCCTGTACACAATTTTTGCTAAAATCATATCAAATCTGTAATAATAAATTGATTTATGCAAGAGTGAAGAAATGCAATGCTAATCCTGGTCTTGAATGCGAAACGACAAGACTTCATTATCTACATTTGAGAATCGTTATAAAGATTTCTCGTTATCATGAAACGCAAACTCTAAATCCTTTTTCTAATCACCAGGTAAAGTAATAACTTAAAAAAAATACCGTATAAAGTACTGTCAATTCTTTGTCTATAAATTGTCTCAATATTATGAAAAGGTAGGTATGTATAAATGACTGATTACCAGAAAATGTAATGTCAATATCCTTATCCAAAAAGAGCTTTGTTATCAAGCAAAGTTTTAAATTAAATCCATCTTATTCGATACATCTTACAATCGCGTAACCAAATGAATTTAGAAAAAAAAAATATATATAAATAAAAAGGCGTGGTAGTTTTAATACTTTTGTTTGGGATGCCAATTATACTTTGAGAATGATGTCGGCACTTATGCAATTTCCCAATGAAATGAATCAGAATAAAAAAAAAAATATGAAAATAATCAAAACACCATTAACTGGTTTAATGAGACATAAGGAGTTTGAATGTATTGAATGAACACGAATGAGATAGAAATGGAAGTTAAAAACTTTGAGAAATGTAATTTCATAAATGATTATAGTCGAAGACTGAAAGGAAGTGTACCCAAAATGAGATTTATTTAAGCACAAGAATTCAAGCCAGATTTAAAGTGTCCTGTTATAGTTTTTGTGACAGTTGGCCATAATCCCGTGTAATGGAATTTGCAATTTATCGGAGAACGAGGAAAATTAATAACAAGAG
>NC_090739.1:25074970-25094970 GCF_036898095.1 Palaemon carinicauda
TGATATTGTCTGTCTTGTGAACTTGTCATGTCCTGTTGCCTTGAGGTTTTGTATATAAGGAGAGTGTTCCACAACAATATAACTCAGTCGTTTCCAATCTGCCTTTGAGTTCACATCCTCTCTCGGCTCCGTCACATTGGTGACCCCGGAAGTCGACTCGCTCCCACCGCCTTCCACCCCCACCCCCTCGCCCCTTCATCGTTGGTACTATGGCGGACTCTACGGCAGTTGGTGCTGCGGCCGCGCCATTCAAACTTTCATCGTTTGCCAGCGGAGAGGCGTTTGCTTGGTTTCAGCGCGCAGAAGTCCAGTTTCGTATCAGGGGCGTGACTCGCTCAACCACCAAAGCGGATTATGTTCTCGCGGCGATACCCGAGGACACCTTCCCAGAAATATCCGACTGGCTTTGTGAACAAGGAGACACCCCAATAGCGTATGACGATCTCAAATCATACCTTCTGCAGCAGTACTCGCCGTCGCCAGCCGCCCGTATAGCAAAGCTTTTTCAGCTCTCGCAACAACCGTTGGAGGACCAAAGGGCTTCGCTTGCCCTCAGGGAAATGACCAGTATCGCTCGCCTTCAACCTGCCACAGGACGGCTCTCCTCGTGAGGTGAACCTACTACGTGCCCTTTGGATACGCCGTTTACCTGAACCTGTGCGCGCTGCCATACCCGATGTCGATAGTTTACCCATAAAGGACTTGATGACCAAAGCCGACGCCCTTAAGGACAGCCACTTCAGGACCTCCATCAACGCCTCCACCCCTGACGACGAGGATGCCTATTCAACGTCAACCGAAGCTGACAAGAATGCCGTAGGACATACACGCCTACCCCGTGACGTGCCGAAGCGGTGACAAAACCGCCCACCACCCACCAATCGCTCGCGCCCCAACGAACGACTTCTACAGCCACTTACTACCTCCCATCCGCCGCAGTTTTGCTACTACCACTTCAGATTCGGGGCAACCGCGAGAAATGTGCCAAAGATTGTCAGTGGCCAAAAACGGTAAGTAGGCCATCGCTTCTGGCGATGGCCTCCCATGTTTCTAATCTTTTCTTTTTACAGGATGCAGGAACGGGCGTGCAATTTTTGGTAGGACACGGGTGCTTGTCGTTCTCTTTTGCCAAGGAAACTCTTCAAGGCCCAACATAGTCTGTCTACATCTGCCGACGTCCGCTTGGTAGCTGCCACGATCTGCGATACCCACCTACGGTTACGAGAGCCTCACATTATCGTTCGGAAACGGTAAATTCAATTGGAAGTTTCTCGTTGCTGACGTCACAATGCCAATCCTCGGTGCGGATTTCCTCTCTCATTTCCACCTTCTGGTCGATGTCGCCCACCGACAATTGGTCAACGCAGACTCGTACTTGTCGACATCTCTTCAACCCGCCCCCTCTAACCTCACTCTCCACATCAGCGCACCACGGATGCCTACGCCCACCTCCTCACGTCGTACCCGGAAAGTTTTCCGTCCAGAACTTCGCCAAACGCCCACGGTTCCTGCCAAGCACGGTATTTATCACCATATCAAGACGACGGGACCCCCAGTCTTCGCAAAATTCAGACGTCTGGCACCGGAACGATTGGCAGCCGCCAAACAGACGTTCGCCGAAATGGAGAAAATGGGCCTTTGCCAAAAGGCCTCCAGCCCATGGTCGTCACCCTTACACATCGTTCTGAAGAAAGACTGCTCCCTCCGTCCGTGCGGGGATTACAAAGGCGCCTGAACATGCAAACAGAACCGGATCACTACCCCCTCCCAAACATTGCCGATGTAACCTCCTACCTGCACAAATCAAGGTTTTCTCTCCGCTCGACCTCCTGAAGGGGTATTATCAGGTGCCTATGAACCCAGAAGACATCCCCAAGACCGCCATCACCCACTCCGTTTGGCACATACACCTTCAATTACTCCTGGTTTTGGCCTTCGTAATGCTGGGGCACACGTTTCAACGTCTCATGGATGGCATCTTAGGGGACCTCCCCTTTCTGTGTATGTTATGTGGACGACATACTTGTGTTCTCCTCCTCAAAAGAGGAACACCTCCGTCACCTGCGCATCGTGCTCGACCGCCTGCAACAAAACGGCCTTGTAGTCCGGTACGACAAGTGTTACCTTTGGCGCCAACGAAGTGTCGTTCTTAGGGCACCGTATCACTCCTGAAGAGTCCATCCCCTCCTGAGAAGTAGCAGCCGTTCAGAATTTCCCCGCGCCCTCGACCGTCAAAGCTCTGCAGGAATTCTTGGGCATGATCAACTATTTATCACCGTTTTCTGCCAGCCATTGCCGCCACTCTTGCTCCCCTCTACGCCTCCCTCAGGGGCAAGCCAAAGACTTGAAGTGGGGTCCCTTCAAGAAGCGGCCTTCTGCAATGCAAAGAAGGCCCTATCGACTGCTGCGGCTCTCACTTTTCCTATCCCACACGCCCCTCTCCTTCTCTCCAACGATGCCAGCGACGTCGCAATTGGTGCAGTACTCGAGCAGGTGGTCAAAGGCTCGCCCCGCCCATTGGCCTTCTTCAGCAGAAAACTGTCCAAGGCAGAATCGGGTTATTTCTACCTTCGATCGAGAATTGCTGGCGGTGCACTTGGCTGTCCGTCACTTTCGCCATTTCTTAGAAGGTATGCCCTTCGTCATTCGCACAGACCACATGCCTCTGGTGCACGCCTTCACTCGACAGTCTGACGCCTGGTCCGCCCGTCAACGCCGACATCTCTCCGCCGTGGCTGAATACAATTGCACCCTCCGATACGTCCCTGGGAAAATGAATCCCGTTGCCGATGCCCTGTCAAGAAACACGTTGGCTGCCGTTCAACTGGGATTGGATTACAACGCCCTGGCTGAAGCCCAACGACAGGATCCAGAGTATCAAGCTTGTAGGACATCCTGCACGTCCCTCCGTTGGGAGGATTTTCCCCTCGAAAACTCCAACACCACCCTCCTCTGTGACGTCAGTACTGGTAGACCGCGACCTTGGATTCCTGCTCCCATGCGCCGACAGGTGTTTGATTTCATCCACGGCCTTTCACATCCCTCGTGCCGTTCTACTGCACAGCTGCTGAAGGCAAAGTTCATTTGGCACGGCATTTCTAAGGATGCTAAGGATTGGGTCCGTGCCTGTACTTCTTGCCAAACTTCCAAAGTACATCGACACACGGATTCAGGAGTGGGCACCTTTCCTCAACCTCAGCGTCGTTTCGCACACATTCACGTCGACGTTGTAGGCCCCCTACCCACATCACAAGGACATCGTTACCTGTTTACCGTCATCGACCGCTCCACTCGTTGGCCTGAAGCCATTCCCATGGAAACTGCAACGTCCGCCTCATGTACATCTGCCTTACTCTCTGGATGGATTTCAAGATTCGGTATCCCTGAGCATATTACTTCTGACAGGGGAACCACTTTCACCTCTCAATTATGGACGTCATTAGCGAATCTCCTGGGCATCACCCTACATCAGACAACGGCCTACAACCCCGCTGCCAATGGAATGGTTGAACGTTTTCATCGCACCCTCAAAGCAGCTTTGATGTCCCGCTGCAAGGATTGCAACTGGTTTACTCAGCTTCCCTGGGTCCTCCTTGGACTAAGGACCACTCCTAAAGACGCCCTCGACGTCTCGGCGGCCGAAATGGTGTACGGCGACCCGTTGGTCGTCCCTGCCGAGTTTTTTCCTTCTACAACCTCCTCCGACGATCTCCAGCGCATACGTCACGTCGTGGGAAAATTTACTCCGTGCCGCCAGACTTACAAGCCCCCAGCGAAGCATCACATACCAACGGACTTGCACTCTGCAACGCACGTCTTCCTGCGCAACGACACCAGCAAGCCACCGTTAACGCCCCCTTACATGGGACCTTTCCTTGTGATCCGACGCAGTCCGAAAGCATTCCTCCTAAACATTCGGGGCAAAGAAGACTGGGTCTCCATTGATCGTCTAAAACCTGCTTATCTTCTGCCAGATGACCCGCCTACAGTTCGCCTCTCTAGATCAGGGCGCCCTATTTAACATGTACAGTATGTCATTTTTAGGGGGGGAGCCATGTACCAACCGTGTTTCACACAATTGTACATAATTCCTTTTGTATATATTATGCTTGTATCTTCGCTCCTCCCTCGCACTAAAACGAACATGAAAATTCCTGTCTGGTTTTTCCTCTGTGATATTGTCCTGTCTTGTGAACTTGTCATGTCCTGTTGCCTTGAGGTTTTGTATATAAGGAGAGTGTTCCACAACAATATAACTCAGTCGTTTCCAATCTGCCTTTGAGTTCACATCCTCTCTCGGCTCCGTCACAGTACCATTCATATAGGCAGGATAGTTCATTTAAATTTTGGAGAAGGTGCATCAGGCAACCGACCCCCATGTAGGGATAATGGTGGGTAACAAGAAGGAGAAGAAGAAGAAGAAGAAGAAGTAGCAGCAGAAGAAGAAGATGTTAATCTAAATTTTCTGCTATCGAAAAATAAATTGCCTTTTGATGTTATGTGGATTATACTGAGAAGGACAAATTACACCACAGCAAATGAATAAATAAATGAATTAATTAAATAGCGCAATAAACAACAGCACTCTGCAATTTGTCATGAAATAGCAATCACAGATCTCTTAACGACATTCCCATGACGGCCATTATGCAGTTCATCTTCGGAGCATCGAGATAACGATTAGAGATCTCTCTAAGAGATAATCTCAGTTCGCCTTTTATACTTTGAGTGAATGTTATTAAAGGGTCGCCTCTTTAATAGCCTCAGTTAACCCTAACTTCCTCAAGTTGAGCGCTTTTTGCAAGACTTCCGCTTGAATAGTGCTTGAAGGGGAGAAAGGAATAGAATAGAGTTACACCTGAAAGAGAAATGAAACCAATATATATATATATATATATATATATATATACATATATACATATATATATACATATATACATATATATATATATACATATATACATATATATATATATATACTATATACATATACTATATATATATACATATATACATATATATATATATACATATATACATAATACATTATATATACATATATACATATATATACATATATACATATAATACATATATACATATATACATATATATAATATATATATATATACATATATATATATATATATATATACATATATATATAACATATATATATATATACATATATACATATCTACATATACATATATATATATATATATATCACAATGGAGGGAAAAGGATAACGAAATATCTGACGTTTGAGATGCCTATATACTTGGGTACGAGATAATACGGATTATACTATAGATATAAACAGCAGTAATAGTCTATATTCTATTGTCTTTTTTCTTGTACTGAATCATATGCTGCATTGAATTTTAAATGCATGAAATTTGTGCAATAGGTCTGACGGTACTTGAGAGACCCCACAAGATTCAAAGCTAATTTCGCCACTTGGAACATGAACTGATGAAATCTTGGTAACTTTTCTTGAACAGATACTGTCTAAATAATTATTTTTGTTATTTACTAATAAAATATGATTTATCATCATTACTATCTACATCTATAAAGTCTATAAAATAGGAATAGTTATATTATATTCTATTGTATAGTCCTTTGCAAAATGACGGTCTTTCATCTTAATTGGTTTTCAAGGTTTGATTTCTTAACGAAATTTGCACTCCTACTGCATGTTGATAGTGAAAATGATTCGAAATTATGTGAGTCTGATATACTGGTAACTGGTATAACCTTATACGCTAAGAGTATCTAAAATTAAAAGTCAGACGCTTTTTAAGTAAAAAACAACAGCGAAAACAACAACAGTCATAAAGCAATGACATCAATATAGCAACAACAACTACTATAATTACTAATAACAGCATGTATAATAATAACAATTAACTAAAAAAGGAGAAAAAAATTCGTTTTAATTCTTAACTTACTCTGAAGTCTATATAGTCAATCACAGCATTCAATGAGAAAAGCATTATTCACAACAACAACAACAACAACACCAACAACAGAACCAATAATAATGCACCCAATATCTATAATCAAATAAAAATCAAATATTCAACTGTACTTGAATCCAAGCATCGAAGATATTTGTTTGAGCCTCGGCTGTGCATTTATGCACATATCCGGAGGCAGTATCTCATGCACTCGGCATCCTGATATAAATGCAAATGAGGTTTGTGTTGCAGCATTTGACGCTGCATTATCTCGTTGCAAAGTTTTCCATTTTGGTGTGAAAGCATCGGAGAAAACATAAAGACTGATACTTATTTAAGGAAACAAATACAAGAACACGTTGAGAGAGAGAGAGAGAGAGAGAGAGAGAGAGGAGAGAGAAGAGTATTAAGAATTTAAAGAATCGAGTACCAGTAGATAAAAAATGAACCAATAAAATGAAACGAGAGAGAGAGAGAGAGAGAGAGAGAGAGAGAGAGAGAGAAGAGTATTAAGAATTTAAAGAATCGAGTACCAATAGATGAAGAAATGAACCAATAAAATGAAACGAGGAGAGAGAGAGAGAGAGAGAGAGAGAGAGAGAGAGAGTTAAGAATTTAAAGAATCGTGTACCAATAGATAAAAAATGAACCAATAAAATGAACGAGAGAGAGAGAGAGAGAGAGAGAGAGAGAGAGAAAGTAATAAGAATTTAAAGAATCGTGTACCAATAGATAAAAAATGAACCAATAAAAATGAAACGAGAGAGAGAGAGAGAGAGAGAGAGAGAGAGAGAGAAGAGTATTAAGAATTTAAAGAATCGAGGGTACCAGTAGATAAAAATGAACCAATAAAATGAAACGAGAGAGAGAGAGAGAGAGAAGAGAGAGAGAGAGAGAGAGAGAAGAGTATTAAGAATTTAAAGAATCGAGTACCATAGATGAAGAATGAACCAATAAAATGAAACGAGAGAGAGAGAGAGAGAGAGAGAGAGAGAGAGAGAGAGAGAGTTAAGGAATTTAAAGAATCGTGTACCAATAGATAAAAAATGAACCAATAAAATGAAACGAGAGAGAGAGAGAGAGATGGAGAGAGAGAGAGAGAGAGAAAGTATAAGAATTTAAAGAATCGTGTACCAATAGATAAAAAAATGAACCAATAAAATGAAACGAGAGAGAGAGAGAGAGAGAGAGAGAGAGAGAATTAAGAATTTAAAGAATCGTGTACCAATAGATAAAAAATGACCCAATAAAATGAAACGAGAGAGAGAGAGAGAGAGAGAGAGAGAGAGAGAGAGAGTGAGAGAGAGAGAGAGAGAGAGTATTAAGAATTTAAAGAATCGTGTACCAATAGATAAAAAATGAACCAATAAAATGAAACGAGAGAGAGAGAGAGAGAGAGAGAGAGAGAGAGAGAGAGAGAGTATTAAGAATTTAAAGAATCGTGTACCAATAGATAAAAAATGAACCAATAAAATGAAACGAGAGAGAGAGAGAGAGAGAGAGAGGAGAGAGAGAGAGAGAGAGAGAGAGAATTAAGAATTTAAAGAATCGTGTACCAATAGATAAAAAATGAACCAATAAAATGAAACGAGAGAGAGAGAGAGAGAGAGAGAGAGAGAGAGAGAGAGAGAGAGAGAGAGTATTAAGAATTTAAAGAATCGTGTACCAATAGATAAAAAATGAACCAATAAAATGAAACGAGAGAGAGAGAGAGAGAGAGAGAGAGAGAAGAGTATTAAGAATTTAAAGAATCGAGTACCAGTAGATAAAAAATGAACCAATAAAATGAAACGAGAGAGAGAGAGAGAGAGAGAGAGAGAGAGAGAAGAGTATTAAGAATTTAAAGAATCGAGTACCAATAGATGAAGAATGAACCAATAAAATGAAACGAGAGAGAGAGAGAGAGAGAGAGAGAGAGAGTTAAGAATTTAAAGAATCGTGTACCAATAGATAAAAAATGAACCAATAAAATGAAAACGAGAGAGAGAGAGAGAGAGAGAGAGAGAGAGAGAGAAAGTATTAAGAATTTAAAGAATCGTGTACCAATAGATAAAAAATGAACCAATAAAATGAAACGAGAGAGAGAGAGAGAGAGAGAGAGAGAGAGAGAGAGAATTAAGAATTTAAAGAATCGTGTACCAATAGATAAAAAATGACCCAATAAAATGAAACGAGAGAGAGAGAGAGAGAGAGAGAGAGAGAGAGAGAGTGAGAGAGAGAGAGAGAGAGAGAGTATTAAGAATTTAAAGAATCGTGTACCAATAGATAAAAAATGAACCAATAAAATGAAACGAGAGAGAGAGAGAGAGAGAGAGAGAGAGAGAGGAGGAGAGTATTAAGAATTTAAAGAATCGTGTACCAATAGATAAAAAATGAACCAATAAAATGAAACGAGAGAGAGAGAGAGAGAGAGAGAGAGAGAGAGAGAGAGAGAATTAAGAATTTAAAGAATCGTGTACCAATAGATAAAAAATGAACCAATAAAATGAAACGAGAGAGAGAGAGAGAGAGAGAGAGAGAGAGAGAGAGAGAGAGAGAGAGAGAGTATTAAGAATTTAAAGAATCGTGTACCAATAGATAAAAAATGAACCAATAAAATGAAACGAGAGAGAGAGAGAGAGAGAGAGAGAGAGAGAGAGAGTATTAAGAATTTAAAGAATCGTGTACCAATAGATACAAAATGAACCAATAAAATGAAACGAGAGAGAGAGAGAGAGAGAGAGAGAGAGAGAGAGAGAGAGTATTAAGAATTTAAAGAATCGTGTACCAATAGATAAAAAATGAACCAATAAAATGAAACGAGAGAGAGAGAGAGAGAGAGAGAGAGAGAGAGAGAGAGAGAGAGAGAGAGTATTAAGAATTTAAAGAATCGTGTACCAATAGATAAAAAATGAACCAATAAAATGAAACGAGAGAGAGAGAGAGAGAGAGAGAGAGAGAGAGAGAGAGAGAGAGTATTAAGAATTTAAAGAATCGTGTACCAATAGATAAAAAATGAACCAATAAAATGAACGAGAGAGAGAGAGAGAGAGAGAGAGTATTAAGAATTTAAAGAATCGTGTACCAATAGATAAAAAATGAACCAATAAAATGAATCGAGAGAGAGAGAGAGAGAGAGAGAGAGAGAGAGAGAGAGAGAGAGAGAAAGTATTAAGAATTTAAAGAATCGTGTACCAATAGATAAAAATAAACAAACAAAATGAAACGAGAGAGAGAGAGAGAGAGAGAGAGAGAGAGAGAGAGAGAGAGAGAGAATCATCTTTTGAAAACTCAACAGATCTTAGTGATAATGACCTTTTATTCTAACGTTGTAAAAGCTACGAGCCTAAAACTGATAGTTCAGATAGGAAGTTTGTCTAACATGGATTTTTATAGCTTTCGAATTATAATTCATAATTATATTATCATTATTATTATTGGATGCTGATGATGATGATCATCATTATTATTATTATTATTATTATTATTATTATCATTATTATTATTATTATTATCATTATTATAATTATAGTGATTGCGGTTTTTGTAAGACAGAACGCTGATTCTTTATCATTATCAGAATGAATTCTGAGGTCTAGATATAACTTTCCCTAAACCCAACGAGGTTGTTAGGGGAGGGATAAATTGGGATATAGTATATATTAAATAATCTCTCCTTTTAATAAGAATGATCTCCCCTTTTAATAATCACTCCTTTTGATAAAAAAACATATATGGTTTGATCAAAATAATCTCTCCTTACAATAGAAATACCTCTCCATTTGTATTGGCATATTCAAATTTATCTCTCGGTTTTCATATGGGATATTGAACATCGTCTCTTCCATAAAATGTGTTATAGGAGATATTGTCTCTCCCTGATGATTTGGCTTTACAAATATAGCTCTCCTTTGCTAACTGCTTTAATAAAAACTAGCGCTTCATTTCGGCATAAAAAATTCATCTCTCATTATTCAATTTAACAATCAAAATCATCTCTCCTTTTCTATCTGGCTTATGCAAACTTATCTCTCCATTATCATAAAATATAGCATTACATAAATAATTTCTTCTCCTTGGATTTGGCTAGCTAAAATTTCTCTCATTTATTAATCAGTGCTTTCATAAGCATCTCTCTTTGATCAGTATTAAGGAAAAATATCTCTCCTTTTGAGCTGAACTAATCAGAATATTTTTTTTTTCTGCAGTAACTGAAATCCTCCATATTTCTATCTGAAAAGACGAAAGTTCTCTATTTTTTTATCATGGTTAATCAAAATTATTTCTACCTTTTTGATCAGAAATAATTAGAATAATATCTCCTTTTCAATTTGGCATAACCAACGCAAAGAAACCCGTTTTAAGAAAAGACGGAAGGGGAAGACAAGAGTAGTTATTAACCCTAACTACCAATGTCATACTCTGTAATTAGGTCTGTTTCCGCTGAGCACTGGCGGGTGCATACACATTAGCCTACTTGAGTCTTTGCACTATCATGGTGAGAATAATCTTAATTATACGAGTCTCATTTCCCTTGTTCTCAATTATACATTATCATCATTTCATTTTATTCAAGTAATTTCAGCACCGCTGTGGTATTTGTGGTTTTCACTGTGAATGACATTTTTACTTATACAATTAATAAAAAATGAAGAGCACGTAATCATTGTGCCCATTTATATGCTTCAAATATAAACTATTTAACGTATATGATTAGTTTCCTTTTAAACTACATTGGATTTAAATTTTTTCACAGCATTTCTAGTTATGCTATTGAAGTAGATCAAACTAAATGTGACTTAATTTCTTTACTTTTCGCCAATTAATTAAAACTTCATAAAAATTTATTTAAAACAGAGAATGAGTCTCACAATTTTCCTAAGCAGAGATTATAGACAGAGAAACGACCTCTCCCTTTCTTGCCAATTACGCGTCATTCAACGCTATACTTAATATATTCATATTCCAAAAGTTTGCCGTACTGGATACCTTACCTTTTAACTTTCCTTGTAAAACATCTAAGAATTCATGGTAATTCTCGCTACTTTGTTTACGAAGATAGAAAAACTGCCTATTGTATCCTTTTTCAATGACTTGCTATCCAGGTACACGGACGTATAATACACTGCCACACTGAAACCTCAGGAATAATTAACGAAACAAATACAGTATAACGATGAAGCCAACTTTAGCTCACCACAGTATTACTCAGACTAAAAGTAAATGGCGGTGGTTTAAGGCGTTTACTCTGCCTTACGACTTCAGATTGGCCGCCTCTGTAAGAGACGAACTTGGCTCATTGGGTATCAGATAGTCAATTTCTGCTTTTTAACGGCAGATAGCCCATTTCTGCTTTTTTAACCGCAGATACCCCATTTCTGCTTTTAAAGGTCAGATAGCCCATTTCAGGTAAGCCGATTATCAGGTTGATCTCGTTACCATAAATATAGCTAAAAGGTTCTACTGTAATTATGTTGGTGATCAGTAGAAATATCAAGGTATTTTATGTAACTTTTCCTTGATTACAACATAATATTTCTTCCCGTTAACTAAGAAAATGATCGTATTCTTCGTGAAATATTGATATACTTCACTTTTCATAATGATATATATATATATATATATATATCTTACTATTAACTAAGAAGATACACATTACTATTTATTACCTGAAATCATATATCAATACAAGGTATTATGATTATATCTTTCTCTATATTGGTGAAAACTACACCTCATCACTGATAGAGTATTTGCGAATCAGATATATATATATATATATATATATATATATGTCATAATTTTGATTTGTTTCTTATCGAATATCGTACAATATCGAAAGACTTTCATAATCTATGGAGCAAAGCATTGCCATAAATTATTTCACAACAAAAGGATGGAACATCAGCATGAATTATCACTCGTTAGAATACATTATGACCTCATGGCTTATTTAATGTTAACCTTGATGCATCTTTCATTCACTTTGGTTTTCAGGAAATGATTATAGTAACAGAAATACAAAGAATATGTATTGAATCTCCCATTATATTTTTCCAATCATTTTATCATGTGAACGCTCGTAACGATATATATATTTTACATTTAGATGTGTACTTTGTCTAGAAAATTCTTTTAAATATTACAGTGGATTGCAAAACCAAAAAAGGTGTACTTTAATTAGGTTCCCTACTGAAAAACCTGAAAAATTTCAGAATATAGAAAATTGCTTCTAAAACCATTAATTTCAAACATATGTGCACATATGTGCTAAAATTATGTCGGACATAATAAGCCCAATGACATAAAATAATTTAAAGATGAATACTAATTATATTTGGACGCTGGAACTTTTAAGAACTTTAAAAATATGAAACAATGAATTTATTTTTAACTATTAAGAAAATTACACGATTACTTGGTCTATGTAGCGAACCATGATCCTAAATTGCTTCTGTTTTATCAATTGCTGTAACAAAATAATGAATGAAATAAACTGATTGGCATGTTGGCAAAATAATGAAAATATATTTATTTAATAAGTACGTTATTTATTGTTATCATTTTGATAACAAAATAGACTACTAATGTCAAAAAGATACAGTAAAGTAATTATAATAAAATATATAGTACACTTTAAGGTTACATTCTTATCAGCTACATGTACATGTTCAAGAATTGTATTTGAGGCTTTTTCAGTTCAAATATGTAAAAAAGGGGTAATCTACTCAAGGTGTAACCACTCGATCTTACATCATATACAAAACACCTAACACGTCGTGTGTGCTGAATATTGCAATGGTTAATTTTCTGCATTTTCTTTTATTGGAGAAATGAATATAAGAAAATTGTGACAAAATGAACCCTTGCTCAATTGGCATTGACTAGTCTTTTTCTTAACACTAAGCTTAATCACAATCACTTTCATCAGTGTTAGGAAGCGTTTAAATTGTTAATTAGTATAAATGGGCCTATATATGTATATCTACACACACATATCTATCTATCTATCTATCTATCTATCTATCTATATATATATATATATATATATATATATATATATTTATGTGCGTGTGTGTGTGTATGTGTGTGCGTGTGTCTACTTGATAGCCACAGTGTTTTTTTTTTTACCTAAGAGGAGTTCTCACTTTTTACAAATACTAAGCCTAAATAGGGAACTGTTGTAATTGAGGAACCATAATTACTGTTGATGGATTGCGACCCACATATGCCAAGGTAGAGTGAGGTTAATCTAGACCTAATTTTGTATTTACTTGTCCTCAATTTGGAATAAAAGCCAAATCAACAACAACAAAATAACAGCAATTATAAGAGTATTTTAGTAGTTTTTTACTGATTAGAATAAGTATGCCTTATTCAGCATGCAACGTAAATAAAATATCTACTCTATTCGTTAGGTTATCATTCATAATCGTTTACCAAACACTCGGAGTCTGAAAAGTCTTTCATTGCAAGGTTCCTACCACGTCACTCAGATGGAGTATAAGAATCTCATTAATTTCTTTTAATAAACAAATATTTATGGAGACTGAGCCACTCTCAAAGCTGCTTATTCAGCTCTTGAGACGGCTCCAAATCTCGTCATCCTTCGACAGACAAAATCGGAAATGATGCAGAAGAAAGTCATTTCGTTAAACGTTATTCTTAACATTACGAGTTTTCACCTCTATATGAAAACGCAGGTTAGGACAAACAGAGAAATACACATATATACATAAATACGCACATTGCTCTATATATATATATATATATATATATAGAGAGAGAGAGAGAGAGAGAGAGAGAGAGAGAGAGAGAGAGAGCAGCTTTGCAAACTCCTCGGACGGCCTTTGGAAGTGTTTTGCATAAGCTACATAGGGACACCTTGTTCAGCCCACTATTTAGGGAAAACAATCGAGTGCCAGTAACCCACAGCAATATCGAGTATGCATGCAAATGAGTCTCTCTCTCTCTCTCTCTCTCTCTCTCTCTCTCTCTCTCTTCCTGAGCAATGTTCCGGAGGACCAAGCAAATGGTTTCAAATAGACCAACTCGCGGTGTGGATACATAAAAGCTATTGTAACTTGCTCTTATTGTTGTGGGTTATTTGTAAAAGCTTCGTTTTTAATGCATTGGCAGTGAGATCTTTCTTGATTGAATAAAATGATAACCTGATGAAAGATATGATGGGGGGTGATCTACGACCTACGATACTTGAACTAAATTAGGTTGCTTGATAGGTTGTCTAACCTTGTGCTAGACACGGGCTCTTGCCTTGGCAGCCTTTAAGGAACTAGCAACTAAATGCTGTGAAACCCAGCCATCTGTCCACATTGGCTGATTACATCCACTCAACGTTCAACCACAATTCGAGAGTCAATTCTTAATGACGAATACAGCTGTGATTGATATAGAGTAAATATTAAACTTAGCTACTTCAAGATAAACAGATAACAGTAAAACAACAGGAATGGTCGCTATATGATAATCAACCATAAATTATAACTGTTACGTAACGATTTCTTGTCAATTATGAAATGGATCTTATATAATGAAAAGTACCCTCTAGACTAGAGTCTTGATAGCTAGAAACGTGTAAGAAACGGTACCTGAAATTTTAGATATAGAAAAGGGTCGGGCGATTTAATCTATCTATCTATCTATATATATATGTGTGTGTGTATGTGTCTACTTAATAGCCACAGTGTTGTTTTTTTTACTAAAAGAGGATTTCTCACTCTTACATATACTAAGCCTAAATAGAGAACTGCTGTAATTAAGGAACCATAATTATTGTTGATGGATTGCGACCCACATATGGTATGGTAAAGTGAGGTTAAGCTAAACCTTATTTTGTATTCATTTGTCCTCAATTTGGAATAGGATAAAAGCAACGTCAACAACAACAAAAAATTTTAAAAAAATCATAAAAAAGTAATTCAGTCGGTTTTTACTGATTAGAATAAGTATGCCTTATTCAGCATACAACGTAAATAAAATATTTACTCTATTCGTTAGGTTATCATTCATAATCGTTTACCAAACACTCGGGGTTTGAAAAGTCTTTCATTGCAAGGTTCCTACCACGTTACTCAGATGGAGTATAAGAATCTCATTAATTTCTTTTAATAAACAAATATTTATGGAGACTGAGCCACTCTCAAAGCTGCTTATTCAGTTCTTGAGACGGCTCCAAATCTCGTCATCCTTCGACAGACAAAATCGGAAATGATGC
This sequence comes from Palaemon carinicauda, assembly GCF_036898095.1. Taxonomy (NCBI): domain Eukaryota; kingdom Metazoa; phylum Arthropoda; class Malacostraca; order Decapoda; family Palaemonidae; genus Palaemon; species Palaemon carinicauda. The sequence goes on from NC_090739.1 coordinate 25,090,148, forward strand.
AGAAGAAAGTCATTTCGTTAAACGTTATTCTTAAGATTAGGAGTTTTTACCTCTGTATGAAAACGCAGTTTAGGACTAACAAATAGAAATACACATATAAACATAAATACGCACATATATATATATATATATATATGTGTGTGTATATATATATATATATATATATGTGTGTGTATATATATATATATATATTTCCAGACACTTGCTCTTTTATTATATAGGGGGTATTATGTATATGATGTGAGTGTGTGTTTGTGCATGTGTATGCATACATACACACAGAGAAACAGACAGACAAACAGACATACACACACGCACATATATATATATATATATATATATACATTGCATGAGGAGAGAGAGAGAGAGAGAGAGAGAGAGAGAGAGAGAGAGCAGCTTTGCACACTCTCCTTGAATGGCCTTTGGAAGTGTTTTGCATAAGCTACAGTACATATGGACACCTCGTTCAGCCCACTATTTAGGGAAAGCAATCGAGTGCCAGTAACCCTTAACAATATCGACTATGCATGCAAATCTCTCTCTCTCTCTCTCTCTCTCTCTCTCTCTCTCTCAAGCAATGTTCAGGACGACCAAGCAAATGGTTTCAAATAGACCAACTCGCGGTGTGAATGCGTAAAAGCGATTGTAAATTGCTCTATTGCTGTAGGTTAATTGTAAGAGCTTCGTTTTTAATGCATTGCCAGTGAGATCTTTTTTGATTGAACGAATTAATAACCAGGTGAGAGATATGATGGGAGTGATCTACGACCTACGCTACTTGAACTAAATTAGCTTCCTTTATAGATTGTCTAACCTTGTGCTAGACACGGCCTCTTGCGTTGCCAGCCCGTAAGGAACTAGCAACTAAATGCTGTAAATCTCAGCCAGCTGTCCACATTGGCTGAATATATCCACTCAAAGTTCAACCATAATTATTATTATTATTATTATTATTATTATTATTATTATTATTATTATTATTATTATTACTTGCTAAGCTACTACCCTATTTGGAAAAGCAGGGTGCTATAAGACCAGGGACTCCAAGAGGGAAAATAGTAAGACATTAAAATGAATATTTTCTAAATAAAATGTAAAAACTTCAACAAAACAAGAGGAAGATAAATAATATTGAATAGTGTGCCCGAGCGTACAGTGCCCTCAAGCAAGTTAATTTTTAAATGACGAATTCAGTGCGATTGACAGAGTAAATATTTAACTTAGCTACTTTAAGATAAACAGACGACAGTTAAATAAGAGGATTGGTCGTTATATGATAATAATCAACCATAAATTATAACTGTCACATGACGATTGTTTGTCCATTATGAAATGGTACACTATTCTATCTAATTTCTGTTCCACTTGTTTTGTTAAAGTTTTTATAGTTTATGTCGAAATATTTATTTATGTTGTTACTGTTCTTAGAATATTTAATTTTACTTATTCCTTTCCTCACTGGCTATTTTCCCTGTTGGAGCCCCTGGCTTTATACCATCCTGCTTTTCCAACTGAGGCTGTAGCTTAGCAATTGATAATAATAATAATAATAATAATGGAAAGAATCCCCAAGAGAGCTAGAAACACGTAAGAAAACGTACCTGAACTTTTAGATAAGATAGAAAACGGGTCGTGTGATTTAATAAAGTGTACTTACCCTAATAATGACATACCAGTGGGGAAAAAAGATTTATATACAAAGTACTTTCCAGCGGCTTTAAAAACATATTCACATTGTAATCTATGGTGAAAAATAATTAATCATGATAAAAAATGTATTGAATTAGGTATATGACATGGGCAGTGAGGGTAGCTAAGCTATGATTCAACTGTATCAAAATTTTTGCTGGATTCTATAAACTGATCTTAAAACATTTATCAATTAATTCCCCTTAATAATATCTTACTGATTCTGATTCTAATAATTTAGCATATGATGAACGCTGCAAGAACATTCCTTATCCAGTTTCATGCAAAATAAAAAGGAGGAAACCTCTCCTCTCCTAAGGTTTTTCTAATATCAATATGGGGAATCTATGATGACTTCTCTGGTCCATTATGAATGCATATGCAGTATCTTCATGAATATGAAAATGTACTCGACGTGGGAGGGTCTGGCTAAGATATGTCCACTTGTGCATCATGGGAAAACATTGTCTAAAAATCGACAAATAGCTAAAATATTTTTATGATAATTTCATGTTCCAATGCATTATATATATAATATATATATATATATACATACATATATATATATTACATACATATATATATATACATATATATATTTACATATATGTATATATATATATATATATATATACATACATATATATATACATATATATTTAATATATATATATATATATATATATATACTGTATATATACAGGCAATCCTATGTTTTTTACATAAAACATACTTGGAACTACATTCGTGCTCTTATTATTATTATTATTATTATTATTAGGATGCTATAAGCCAAAGGTCTCCAAAAGGGAAAGTAACCCAGTGAGGAAAGAAAATAAGGATATAAACTACAAGGGACGTTTAAAGAACAATGATAACATTAGCAAAAATATTTCATATAAAAACTATATAAACTTCAAAATAACAAGAGGAAGAGAAACAAGATAAAATAGTGTGCCGGAGTATACCCTAAAGCAAGAGATCTCTAACCCAAAACATCAGAAGACCATGATACAGAGGCTATGGCACTACCCAAGACTAGAGAACAATGGTTAGATTTTGGAGTGTCCTCCTACTAAAAGAGTTGCTTACCATAGCTAAAGAGTCTCTTCTACCCTTACCAAGCGGAAAGTGGCCACTGAACAGGTAAAGTACAGTAGTTAACCCCTTCAGCAAAGAAGAATTGTTTGGCAATCTCAGTGTTATCGGGTGTATGAGGAAGAGGAAATTGTGTAAAGAATAAGCCAGACTATTCTGTGCATGTGTCGGCAAAGATGTAATGAGTCATAACCAGAGAGAGGGATCCAATGTAGTACTGTCTGGCCAGTCTAAGGACCCAATAACTCTCTTGCGGTAGTATCTCAACTGAAAGAAACAAAAGAGAGAGAGAGAGAGAGAGAGAGAGAGAGAGAGAGAGAGAGAGAGAGATCATTCTTAAAAGACGACCCTTTGGTTGCTGTTTTACCAGTAAAATTCGTACATAACGTTTGCCTCAATGATGCACATATTCCTTTCTACTCATATGTGTAAATTCCCAATGCCTTGTAACTTCACTCAAAAGTGTTTAAATATTAATTAAAAAAAAAAACGTAAACTCTGCTAAAGATAAATAACATCTCCCCCAGTAGGCACAGTAAAGATCAATTCCTCTAGGGAGTTAATAAAATACTAAAATAAAATCTTTCTTATCATCAATTATAAACGACAGACAGATTAAGAGTCTATAATCTTCTCAAGAGATTGGTAAAATTAATCACTAACGGAAGGGAAGATTCTGTTGTTTAGTTCGGCCTGAGTGCGGTTACCGATTCTCTCTAAAGAGATTAATGGGAAAATTGGTTAATGGTTAACTGGATGGAGACGCTCCATTCGAAGTAGAGGCTGAATGATTCTTCGATGAAGATAAAGAAGAGATTGAGGTGGGAGCAAGACAACGAGAGTAATTGGCAATGACATAAGATGCAACATTCCCGAGAACTTATAATCTTAATATTCTATATATACTATAAAAAGTTTTAAAGAGTAATCATGCCTTAGAAAAGTACTAAAGGGATCTTTAATGAAAAGGAAAAATAATTCACCCAATCTAAAATTTTTAGATAAGTTAAATCATTATATAGAAAATACAATGCTGTAGTTTTTATAGATGAAGACATTTGCATATAAACCGATATTTTCAAATATGCGAAATTTACTCAAAACCACCAGATTGGGAAACAAAAAGGGAAAAGCAAAAATCAGGCGTGATGGAAACTCCAAACCACACACGCTGTGCAAAACACAATCATTCCGAACGAAAAAGACAGGCGTTATGGAATCGTGCCTGGCCTGCCTGCAGTGCCTGCTTGCCCACGCTCTCAAGTCTCTAACAGCACATTTTGCTTGCAGTACCCGAGAGAGAACACGCAATATTCCCGGTATGGACGAGAGCTATATTTCCTAGAAAGCATCGCGATATACACTGCAGGTAATACGTTTGTTTCGTTCGAATTGAGACGAACGTGGCATCAATACATTGTTGAGCAGTAGAATAAACAAACCATGTAGATAAGGAGTTTTATTTAGTAGAAATGAGGTAGGTTTCTTCTATTTATAGAAAATGGAAAGGGTGTAATTCTAATTTCTTTTTACTTAGAAGGTAATTCATATTTAAAATACGGGAAAGGGTGTATAAATATTAAGAAAAATTCTTCTTTTTTATATTGCTTTAAACAACAGGGTAATTTCCCTATATAAAATATCATTATTCTGTAAGTCTCTCATTCAATTGAAAGTTTATATCACAAAAGATATAGTTAACTGAAAATTTTTTTTTTCGGTAAGAATAAACTCACGGGAAAACTGACGCTAATATTTTTTCTCTTCACTAATGTACGCGACCCGTCAAAAATGACGGATAAATATTTAGACAGATGTGCACACACACGAACCTACCTCTCACCAGGGAATGACTACTCCCTCTGCCACCTATCCGAGGTTCGGGGACAGTTGAGCGTGACCAGAGTATATATATATATATATATATATATAGAGAGAGAGAGAGAGAGAGAGAGAGAGAGAGAGACTTGATCCTCATCATGTAAGGGAGATTTCCGGAATATATATTTAAGAAAATCTATTTTTTTTCTCTTTAA
>NC_090739.1:25097470-25102470 GCF_036898095.1 Palaemon carinicauda
ATCAAATCTGTAATAAGAAGTTGATTTATGCAGAAGTAAAAAAATGCAATGCTAATCCTGGTCTTGAATGCGAAACCACAAGACTTCATGATCTACATTTGGGAATATTTATAAAGATTTCTCGCTATCATGAAACGCAACGTCTAAATCCTTCTTCTAATCATCAAGTAAAGTTATAACATTAAGAAAATACCGTAAAAAAGTAATGTCAATTCCTTGTATATAAATTTTCTCATTAATATGAATAATAATGTATGAATATATGTCCAAAAAATGTCTGATTACGAGAAAATGTAACGTCTATCTTTATCCAAAAAAGAACTTTGTTATCAAGTAAAGTTTTAAATTAAATCCATCTAATTCGATACATCTTACAATCGCGTAAGTGAATGAAGTTAGAAAAAAATATATAAATAAAAAGACGTGGTAGTTTTAATACTTTTGTTATGGATGCCAATTATACATCGATAATGATGTCGGCACTTATGCAATTTCCCAATGAAATGAATCAAAATAGAGAAAAAAAATATGAGAATAATCAAAACACCATTAACTGGTTTAATGAGACATAAGGAGTTTGAGTGTATTGAATTAACACGAACGAGATAGAAATGCAAGTTAAAAATGTTGAAAAATATAATTTCATAAATGATTAAAGTCGAAGACTGAAAGGAAGTGTACCCAAAATGAGATTTATTTCAGCGACAAGATTTCACGCCAGATTTAAAGTGTCGTGTTATAGTTTTACTGACAGCTGGCCATAATCCCAATGTGTAATGGAATTTGTAATTTATAGGAGAACGAGGAAAATTTGATAGCACATGAGAATTACATAAACAGGCACAAACACACACACAACACATATATATATATATATATATATATATATATATATATATATATATATATATATATATATGTGTGTGTGTGTGTGTGTGTGTGTGTACGTGTGTATACTTTCACTTTATATGTCTTTCATCATGAAGGTAGTGGTATCAAAACAAGTTGTCATGTGGCATCTATACAAATCCTTAGAGGTGAGGTTGCTAGCCATACTCCCTTTTCTCCACTTCAGCAAATGCTAACCCCAATTTACATTTGGCTGAACTTGTAGGCAATACTCAGGGATCACCAAATATACATTATACAAAAACTGCTCATCAGCAGCACATCGAACACTCCTACAAGCCCTGCGCCATTCACTCATATCTTGCATGCCCTCTTGAGGATCCTGGCTATCATAGTTTCCTGCCCAATGTAAATGAATATGATTGCGTTTCTACACCAATGATATCTTTGAACGATTGATACTAATAAATAAAACACCAGCAGGATTGAATATTAGACCGTTAAATTCATAATAGAGTGACACCAGTTTGTCCAATGGCAAACTATGAATTCACAGACTTGAGAATTGCTTGATATCAGGTCTCAAAGATTGGACAACGGTTTTACATTCGGTCTTAGAAAAAAGAAACGTGGAAGGAACACTTGTATTACAAATGCATAGGTAATTGATAACACTTCATTGAACTGTCAGTCGTTACCTGGAATCAATATAATTCTTCGTGTATTCCTTGAGATACCTTTAAGAAATAGTGATATTGGTCAATATGGAAGGATAATATTGATTTAATGTTTTAATGCAATTTCTATGACTGTAAACAAATTATGAAGTTGGCGTTCTTGACAGATAGTAAATGAAAATAATAGTCTCTCACAAAACTTTTGTATGATTTTGTGTGAATACAAATGTAATCTCTCTCTCTCTCTCTCTCTCTCTCTCTCTCTCTCTCTCTCTCTCTCTCTACTATTCATGCGTGAGGCAAATATTATCTTACTGGTTTTCTTACTCTATCAAGCTTTGCCATTATGACATATCAAGCTCCTGCAAATTTCGCGAAGCTGAGAGCAACGAAGAAATAGCTGCACGCGCCATTACAAAGGAAATCGACTTGATCAACATAATGCACAAATCACATCAGTTTTACTGTCAGTTGAATGTGACACTCAGTATTTTCTCAATTTACGTTATAATAAATCAAATGTTCTAGCACATACACGGTATAAATGACAGGGATTTAGTGATGTATGCGTCTTTTGAAGATACGCAATTGCAAGTCATAAGAGGGAATTATACGATTATATTGGCTATACGTTCTAGGCTATTTAAAGTGTATATACAGTAATATATTTGTTCAAACATAATCATAGGTAATGAGAGAGAGAGAGAGAGAGAGAGAGAGAGAGAGAGAGAGAGAGAGAGAGAGAGAGAGAGAGAGATTTATGCCATATGAAATTGAAAATCATAAAAATACCTCCATTGTTGTTATTTACTGTATACAGTAATACATTACTTTCAAGGATATAGTTCAATATTTATTACCTGAAGTCTTTCGATAACCAGGAAACCTAAGTAATAAAGCAACACAGTTTCATTCGGAGGAAATTTTTTACTACTGCAGTATAAAGCGAATTGCAAGATTTATCATGAAAAAAAATCTGGGTGATAAACTATACGAACTTCGTTATTTGATAAACTAGTTATCTATGTTGTAGATTTGGCAATTCTACACGCTAAGGTGTCTTATCCTTGGGAACATTTTCTAATAAGGTGTAATACATAAGATGTTTGAGGTCATTACTGGTATATTTACCGCAATAAAATTTCAAGTAATGGATTTATTCAACGATAATGGTTATTGATTTTAAGCAAGTTTAACGCTCACACATATGTACATGCACTGTATATATATATATATATATATATATATATATATATATATATATATATATATATATATATATATATATATATATATATATATATATATATATATATATGTATAATGTTCAAGTATATATACTCATATGCTGTATGTATTCATTTATGTATGCGATGTAAACAAAAAATTATTTTGCACATCTCATTGCAAAAAGTCACATTCAAATGAATAGGGCTGCAATATTAGAAAAAAAGGAAGTTATAACAGGACCTTTTGATACTTTAAAGGAAGAATAGAAACTGAGAAAATAAGTATGATTTCAATGGTTTTGGAGAACTCCCAAATCAAATATCTCTGACTTTTGACTGCTCCTAAATTAGTAGAATGTTTGTTAACATATATATGTAATCAAATAAACGGCATACACATTTATGCGATTATTCATACAAGTATTCAGTGTAAAAACCAACACGTTCTTTCAACAAAAGAAGAAAAACTAAATGAATTGCTCACGAATGATAACTACTGTGATATAGACTAATAAAATATTTGGAAATCAACCAGACAAACCTCCACCAACATTCAAGTTTTGATTCACAATTGTCACTGTAATCAGTCTGAAGGAAATTCCGTCAGAATAATTCAAATTTCTATTCAATTTCTGGCCTGACTGAAACCAATAAATTAATTTCTTGTCATCAGAGAGAGAGAGAGAGAGAGAGAGAGAGAGAGAGAGAGAGAGAGAGAGAGAGAGAGAGAGAGAGAGAGAGAGAGTTTTTTTCCCGTTTCGTCATGAAAAGGTAAGTATTTTCGGTTCTTTTCTAGAGAGGTATTTCCAACGTATAGTATAAAAAAATGAAATAAAAATAGACCATGGAACTAATCTGAAATATTTCTTTAAGTTCAATGCAATAACATTTTCGAAATTTCCTTCTGCAATAATAAAGTTGGTCTTCATTTTTATATGACGGGAAAGGTTATTTCAATTCTGTCTTTCAAGTTTTGAATCTTTCTTTTGCTGCAGATGAGTTTATTACTATGAATATAGAAAAGAATAAAAAATCAGAATTTACAGATAAGTAGCAAAGGGAGTAACGATGTCTTTATCATTTACAAAAGCGAGAAACTTGTTTTAAAACACTAATTAAAAAAAGAAACTGACAATGCATATACCATTACCATACGTCTAAAATCATAATTGGTAAAGGTGTTATACCCAATTATTATAATTGTATCGTGATTGTGCGTTGATATCTCTTAATCACTGTAATAAGGGGAGATATTTATATGCATTATAACGAAGAATGTTAAAGAAAAACATTACTCTTTCAACAAACATACTGAAAATGTCCCCCTTATGAACTTTGACTCATCTGCTTTTGATCTCTATAACCATTAAAATAGAAAACTATTTCTGAAGACACAACAAATTACACTGCACAGTGAAAGAAACTATCTACATTCCACCATTTGAGATATAAATGCAATTTACAAACAGTGACACTTTTGAGTAATCACTCAATTCTTGATTAAGTATATTTTGAATATACAGTATATCAAATGTACGCTGGCATCACGAATTTCTGTGTATGTATGCAGGCATCACGAATTCTGTTTGGTTGACTATGTTGACATGTCAGTTCCAAGTCGTTTAGTGAGGAAACCGAGCTATTTTCTTTTTATAACCCCTTCCCCCTTCCTCAACATATCTTGCTAATCAATGCTTTCCTAGAATTTAAATAACCACCCAATTACTGTGCAAGAAGATGAGAACTGCAGGATTGCATTATATTGGAGTAAATGGAGAGCGTAGTGTTGTAAGCAATTACCCTATTTTGTATTCTCATAAAAATATTTGTAATTTGACGTAAATTAGTATTCAGTTATTAAAGACAAAGGCTTGTCAATACAGTGTTCTTGTTATGGAATGAAGAAATAATTGTTTCTTTAATCAAAGACTAATGCCCTAAAATCTAAAGAAATTACGAAGATTTCTGTGGAAAATTTATGAAAACTGTATGATAGAGAAGCTGCTCCTATAGGAATGTATGTATCTATCTATACACATATATATATATATATATATATATATATATATATATATATATATATATATATATGTGTGTGTGTATATATATATATATATATATATATATATACATATAATATTACTTGCTACGCTACAACCCTAGTTTGAAAAGCAGCATGCTATAAACACAGGGTCCCCAACAAGGAAAATAGCCCAGTGAGGAAAGGAAACAAACAAAAATAATA
>NC_090739.1:25107470-25117470 GCF_036898095.1 Palaemon carinicauda
CCTTAAAGAAATATCATTCGAATAAAAAGTGTATTCGTAACTGGACAATAATCATATTTGAAGTTCGAAGAAGAAGCGTGAAAGAAAAATAAAATTTACTCTTATAAAGTAACTTTAGAGCTCAATCTATCAGTAACAAAACACATGGAATATATTATATTATATTATATGACAAAATATTTCAACAAAATAGTATCATGAATATACCAACGAAAGCGTAAATGCGTAAATACGCATAAACTCACTACCTAAAATAAAATAATGGAATTCTCGATATAACAATTATCTTATATAATGAAGATGCAGGATGTAGACACTTCAAGACGCGTGTAGATATATATATATATATATATATATATATATACACAGTACCATATATATATCCTTTCCTGTCACGCTGAGTGGCAACATCTCGGAAAGCACAATGTCCCACATGATGCCGTAACTGCCATATGGTAGGAAGTGGGGGGGGGGTTAAATCTGTGTGCGCGTATGTATGCATATTTATGAAAATAATTAGTTGCCCCTTTTGACGGCTTACGTACACTAATATCTATGTAAACAGTTATTAAAAGAAAGCTAAAGCGAAACTGTCAAATGAAAGGGTCCCGGCAAAGAATCCAAATGATAATTTGTGCAATTCTATAACTCAACAATACGTTGAAATTGATACACACCAACAATTACTTCACAGTATCGTTTATTCGTGTTTCTTTCACTGATAAACATTCTAAAAGGCTGCTACATTTAACTTTTACCTTCTGAATTAATAGATGAGACTGTGTGCAGAAGACTTACCGAGTGTCAGCTGTTGGTCACATCTATAGAGTGCTTGTCATAGCAATGTGGCCAATGAACACAGTATCAACCACTTCCAATCTCCCAATTGTGCTCTGGAAGAAGAAGAGGGAAAAAAGTAATGTTTTGAAAGATTATGAATGTTTCATTTGAAGCATATCCTTATTTAAACTCTATGATTGGATTGTGACACATTATGGTAAACCATATAAATGCTTTATAAAATGCGTATGTTACTGAATGTTACATTGAACTTACACGAATACACATAAATAAACAAAATATACATACATACAGGCATATAATCCTATACACACAACACACACGCATGCTCACCAACATACACACACACGCATATATATATATATATATATATATATATATATATATATGAAATTTATATGGATATACACATTTATACACGGACACCTCTATGTATTATTGAATCTCTCTCTCTCTCTCTCTCTCTCTCTCTCTCTCTCTCTCTCTCTCTCTCGCTCTCTCTCTCTCTCTCTCTCTCTCTCTCTCTCTCTCTCTCTCTCTACATACACACACACATATTATATATATATATATATATATATATATATATATATATATATATATATATATATATATATATATATATAGTAAATATAAAAGACAGGCACTCAATTCGTACTAATATTTTCCTTAGCAAAAATACCCTTCCGGGTCCAACACTATTACCTCCCCAAGGAAAATGCTTTATCTATATGAAGTCGCTATCTTTATCTCTCTCTCTAGACATTAGGATTACTGGGAAAGCCCGTGCGCCAAGTTCTTATTATTTTCATTTTTGGTGGGGGGGGGGTCCCCATAAAAGGAAAATGTTGATCGTTCCCAAGAGAAATATTTAGGACTGGCATACACTCGGTGGTTGTCCGTGTTTCTGCTGCTTACTACTTTTAATGTATCTAATATTTCATGTTTTTCTTTTCTTTTACTTCTCGAAGTTAGATACAGACCAATATTGCACTTTTGCTTTGATTAATTTTCAGCCGTATGGGGAACCTGCTAATATGATTACTACAGCTGTGATTATAATTGTTGAGTAAATCCTCCCTTTCATAGTTAAATACACTGGCTTCGGCACCAATGATTGTTGTTATTGTTTTTATTACTAATTTTACTTACAAGAACGACTGACGATTCAAATCTCTGATAAACACAAACTGTAAGACTTCACTTCCAAGGAATGTGTAATATTCGTGTAAATGTGCAAGTAAACTACAGTGGAACCTCTACATACGAATTTAATCCGTTCCAGAACCAACTTCGGATGTAGAAATTGTTCGGATGTAGAAACGAATTTTCCCATAAGAATACATTGAAATAGGATTAATCAGTGGTTGAGCCCAAAAATCTATGATAACTTCTTAATAAACTACTACACATAATTTTCCCATGAGAATAATGAACACTAAATTAGATAATAGACATGTAAATAAGAAGAATAGATATGTAAATAAGAAGAATTAGCAAAAAATGATAAATAAGAAACGGGTTTTTAGCGTCACTTTACCTTAGAAACTCCAGCGCAGGTGTTGTTAGTCTTGCTACGCAGAGGGGATACGGACGGGCGGCGAGGAGGTAGAGAGGTTAACTAAGATAAACGTACACTACCGTAACTTATTCTAACTTCACTAAGTGAACTTTAACATAACTTAGCTTATTTTTTTTTATTTTTATATTTTATATTTTTTTTTACATTTTCTTTTTTTCTTTTTGATGATTACGTAATTTTAATCACTATCACTCTCTACATTTAAAATTGACAGAATTTCTTTTGCTTCACTCTTTTCCGTTTTCTGTGTTTCACTTTCTTCCGCTTCACTCTTTGCCGTTTTCTTCGATTCACTTACATCCTCTTCATCACGAGTTCGCTTCGCAGTTTTTTTAAAGAAAGCATCGATAGATAATTGCTTGGTACGGCTTTTCAGAATGTTTCGAAAGTGAGTTAGGCAAACATCATCGAATTGAGAAACTACACGACAAACCTGCAATTTCTTTGGATGGTATTTGTCGATGAAGTCGACCACGTCTTGATATTTTCCTAACACCTCTTTTATTTGCGCCGAACCTAACACATGTTCTACCTCCTCGCTCCCTTCCTCGTCATCACTCATGTGCTCCGACATAGCATGGAGTTCCTTGAGCTCATCCGTCGTCAGTTCATCGTGATGTTCGGCGACGAGTTCCGTAACGTCATCTGCGTTGACCTCCAGACCCATAGACTTGCCAAGGGAGACGATTTCCTCTACGGCTTCCGCTGCACCGACCACGGGATCAGGTTCGGGGTCAAAACCCTCGAAATATCGGGGAGCAACAGCATCAGGCCAAAGCTTCTTCCAAGCGGAATTCAGGGTCCGTCGAGTTAATCCCACCCAAGCCTGATCTATGATCTTCAAGCAGTGCACGATGTTGAAGTGGCCCACCCAAAATTCACGCAAAGTTAAGTTGGTGCTTTGCGTGACATTAAAGCACTGCTTAAATAAGTGCTTGGTGTACAGCTTCTTAAAATTAGAGATGACTTGCTGGTCCATGGGCTGGAGGATAGAGGTGGTATTCGGTGGAAGATACAGCACCTTTATGAACTTGAATTCATCGAAGATATCATCTTCAAGTCCGGGGGGGGGGGGGTGAGCGGGTGCATTGTCAAGGCATAGCAGGCACTTTAAAGGCAATTTCTGTTCATGAAGATACTTCTTCACAGAAGGGCCGAAAACTTGGTTTACCCATTGCACAAAGAATTGCCTAGTGACCCAGGCCTTCGAGTTGGATCGCCAGAAAACATGAAGCTGATCCTTATCGACGTTGTGTGCTTTAAAGGCCCTAGGGTTCTCTGAATGGTAAACCAGTAAGGGCTTGACTTTAAAGTCCCCGCTAGCGTTAGCATATAGGGCAAGAGTCAACCGATCCTTCATTGGCTTATGCCCAGGCAATTTCTTCTCTTCGGCAGTGATGTAGGTTCGACTCAGCATCTTCCAAAACAGCCCGGTTTCATCACAATTAAACACCTGCTGCTCTACGTAGCCTTCTTCCTGCATGATCTTTTCGAAGTTCTTGACAAAGTCAGCTGCAGCCTTTGTGTCCGCACTAGCAGCCTCTCCGTGGTGAACAACTGAATGAATCCCGGACCGTTTCTTAAATTTTTCGAACCAGCCACGAGATGCCTTGAAATCATCTGAGGAAGGCTCTGTTGAACTCTCCCCAGCATCACCCCCAGAGCTCTCCTCCTTCAAGTCTGTAAAAATGGCGTGCGCCTTCTCGCAGATAACGGTCTCGGTGATGGTGTCGCCAACGATCTCTCTATCCTTAATCCACACTAGTAGAAGTCGTTCCATCTCTTCTATGATAGGGGTACGGCGTTTGGAAATTATAGTGATCCCCTTAGAGGGTTTCACTGCTTTAATAGCTTCCTTCTGTTTAAGGATTGTCGAGATCGTCGACATATTACGGCCATACTGTTTAGCAAGTTCACTCACGCGGATGCCACGCTCATGTTTTTCAATAATTTCCTGCTTAATTTCTAAAGAAAGCATTTCCTTCTTCCTTTTCTCACCACTACCACTACCACTGGCAAAACTAAGCCTTTTAGGACCCATACTTTACGTAAATTACCGTTAAAGGATGCCCGTAAAAAATCACGATTAAAACAGAGTTAATAGCAGAACGCACAGAGCACAAACCGCAAGAAGCCGACGAGAACAGAGGACTGACCCAAGACCCGCTAATTGAGCGTCCCTCCGAGGTCGATGTGCTGCCTTCTATCGGCAGAAATAAAAAACACTTCAGGCGCTATGAGCACCGACTACGCATACGAGTATTGTTTACTTCGGGTGTCAAAAAAAACATTCGGGTGTAGAGTCGGAACGTGTTCGAATTGTACTTCGCGTGTCGAAAAATTCGGATACAACTATACAACCGGTACGACGAAAATTGCTTACTTCGTGTGTAGAAATAAAATTCGGGTGTAGAGTCAAAAATTTGCTCGAATTTTACTTCGGATGTTGGAAAATTCGGATGTAGATACGTTCGTGTGTAGAGGTTCCACTGTATTATCATAATCGTTATTAACATCAAATGCTCATTACCATTAAAACCATTATCAATATCGTTATCTTATTGACATTATTATTATTTTTTTTAGTTATCAATAACATTAATTCTAATGTTGATATTAACCTGAATGTTGTTGTAAGTAACAAAACCCCTTCAGCCATTGCCCTAACCAACCCCCTCCCCCAATTCCCCCTTAGACGAACCATCCTCCCCAGTAACAGAGTTTCATTTGCCCGCCGGAGGACAAGAGAGTTATTTCTCCCCGTTCCACATTGTATTCTGACTAATTGGAACCAAATGGAATCAATTCGGAGGCACTGGCGGAACCAGAAATGTTTCATAAAAGCAAGTTTCATTTAATGGTTCTTGGAGTCAAACAGAAGGCTTCAATAGTGTTGTTCCTTTTCACTTGGAGAACCTAATAATTTTTTGTTTTTATTTTTCTTTAGTTTATTGGTATAATTTATTCGGGATTTTGCAATATCTATGTGGATACCCATTCGTCTGTATACTCATGCACGTACCTACATACGTATACAGATATGTATATGAATTTATATGTATATGTATATATGTATATGTATAAGTATATATTTATGTATATGTATATCTATCTATCTATCTATCTATATATATATATATATATATATCTATATATATATATATATATATACATCTATATCTATATATATGTACATATATATATATATATATATGTACAGTATATATGTGTAATACAGTATACACATCCATATATATATATATATATATTATCTTATAAATATATAAAAATATACATACATACATACTATATAAATTCTATATATATATATATATATATGTATATGTATATATATATATATATATATACATATACATATATATATATATATATATATACATATATATATATATATATATATATTAATTTATACCTCTATAAAAATATACATACTGTGTATATATATATATATATATATATTCTTCCTTACTCTTGAAAGGGATGGAGCCTGGAAGGGTTACCTTCCAATGTTCAGCAAATTTTTATAAGGCGAGACTATTATCCCAACTCACTGCTCTGAGGATGTTCAATGTCTTTTTTGTTGTGCTACCAATCCAAGTGATGAACAGACCCAATGCAGACTAAATCTAATGATTGAACGACCTTGAGTATAATATAAAACATAATCAGCCTTTTTGCTCCCGGCAATTACAAAGCAGTGAGGCTGCAAGTCCACTAGGATTGTCCGCATTATTTACGCATATTCAGTTTAACTTTAGTACCATTCATATAGTCAGAATAGTTCATTTAAATTTTGAAAAAGGTGCATCAGGCAATCGACCTCCATGTAGGGATAATGGTGGGTAACAAGAAGAAAAAGAAGAAAAAGTTAATCTAAATTTCTGCTATCAAAAAATAAATTGTATTTTGATGTTATGCGGATTATACTGAGACGGACAAATTACACAACAGTAAATAAATAAATAAATTAATTAATTAATTAGCGCAATAAATACTAGCACTGCAATTCATCATGATATAGCAATGACAAATCTCTAAGCGACATTCCCATGGCGGTCATTATGCAGTTCATCTTCTGAGCATCGAGATAACGATTAGAGATCTCTCTAAGAGATAATCTCACGGTCGCCTTTTATACTTCGAGAGAATGTTATTAAAGGGTCGCATCTTTAATATCTCAGTTAACCTAACTTCCCCCCAAGTTGAGCGCTTTTGCAAGACTTCCACTTGAATAGTGCTTGAAGGGGAAAGGAATAGAATAGAGTTACACCTGAAAGAGAATTGAAACCAATTAAGCTATTTATCACAATGGAGGGAAAAGGATAACGAAGTATCTGACGTGTGTGATGCCCTATTTACTAGGGTACGGGGTAATTTGGATTATGCTATAGATATAAACATCAGTAATAGTCTATATTGTATTATGTCTTTTTTTCTTGTGATGAATCATATGCTGCATTGGATTTCCGATGCATGAGATCTGTGCAATAGGTCTGACGGTACTAGAGAAACCCCAAAAGATTCACAGGATGTTGACACGCACCCAAAAAATTCATAGCTAATTTCGCCACTTGGAACATGAACTGATGAAAATATTGGTAACTTTTCTTGAACAGATACTTCCAACACAATTATTTTTGTTATTTACTAATAAAATATGATTTATCATCATTACTATCTATATCTATAAAATCTATAAAAATGCGAATAGTTATATTATAGGCCTAGTCTATTGTATAGTCCGTTGCAAAATGACGGTCTTTCATCTTAATTGGTTTTCAAGGTTTGATTTCTTAACGAAATTTTCACTCCTACTGCATGTTGATAGTGAAAATGATTCGAATTAATGTGAGTGATATACTAGTAACTGGTATAACCTTATACGCTAAGAGTATCTAAAATTAAAAGTCACACGCTTTTTAAGTAAAAAACAACAGCGAAAACAACAACAGTCATAAAGCAATGACATCAACATAACAACAACTACAATAATACCAATAACAGCATCTATAATAATAACAATTAACTACAAAAAGAAAAAAAAATCGATTTAATTCTTAACTTACTCTGAAGTCTAGATAGTCAATCACAGCATTCAATGAGAAAAGCATTATTCACAACAACAACAACAACAACAACAACAACAACAACAGAAGCAATAATAATGCACCCAATATTTAAAATCTAATAAAAATCAAATATTCAACTGTGCTTTAATCCAAGCATCGAAGATATTTGCTTGAGCCTCCGCTGTGCATTTATGCACATATCCCAAGGCAGTCACTCGTGCACTCGGCATCCTGATATAAGTGCAAATGAGTTTTGTGTTGCAGCATTTGACGCTGCATTATCTCGTTGCAAAGTTTTCCTTTCTGGTGTGAATGCGTCGGAGAGACCTAAAGACTGATACTTATTTAAGGAAACGAATACATGAACGCGTTGAGAGAGAGAGAGAGAGAGAGAGAGAGAGAGAGAGAGAATATTAGGATTTCAAAGAATCGAGTACCAATAGATAAGGAATGAAGAATAAAAAACGAGAGAGAGAGAGAGAGAGAGAGAGAGAGAGAGAATCGAGTACGAAGGTAAAGAATGAACAAAAAATGAAACGAGAGAGAGAGAGAGAGAGAGAGAGAGAGAGAGAGAGGATTTCAAAGAATCGAGTACCAATAGATAAAAAATAAACAAACAAAATGAAACGAGAGAGAGAGAGAGAGAGAGAGAGGAGAGAGAGAGAGAGAGAGAATCATTTTTCAAAAACTCTTAACATATCTTAGTGATAATGACCTTTTATTCTAGCGTTGTAAAAGCTACGAGCCTAAAACTGATAGTTCAGATTGGTAGTTTGTCTAACATGGATTTTCATAGCTTTCGAATTATAATGCATAATTATATTATCATTATTATTATTGGATGCTGATGATGATGATGATGATTATTATTATTATTATTATTATTATTATTATTATCATTATTATAGTGGTTGTAGTTTTTGTAAGACAGAACGCTGATTCTTTATCATTATCAGAATGAATTCTGAGGTCTATATATAACTTTCCCCTAAAACCAACGAGGTTGTTAGGGGAGGCATAAATTGGGATATAGTATTATCTAAAATAATCTCTCCTTTTGATAAGAATGATCTACCCTTTTAATAATCACTCCTTTTGATAAAAAATATATATGGTTTGATAACTAACTAAAATTTCTCTCATTAACCAGTGCTTTCAAAAGCATCTCTCCATTTCGATCAGCTTTAAGGAAAAATATCTCTCTTTTTGAGCAGAAGTAATCAAAATAATCTTTCGTCTTAAAATACCTTAAAATATATTTCGTTTTTTTTTTAATGAAAATAATCTCTATATTTCTATCTAACAAGACGAAAATTCTCTCTATTTTTTATCAAGCTTAATCAAAATTATCTCTTCCTTTTTATCAGTAATAATTAGAATGATCTCTCCTTTTCAATTTGGCATAACCAAAGCAAAAAACCCCGATTCAAGAAAAGACGGAAGTAGAAGACAAGAGTAGTTAATAACCCAAACTACCAATGTCATACTCTGTAATTAGGTCTGTTTCCACTGAGCACTGGCGGGTGCACACACATTAGTCTACTTGAGTCTTTGCACTATCATAGTGCGGCATTCCTAATCATACGATATTTCCCTCCTCTCAATTATATATTATCATCATTTCACTTTATTCAAGTAATTTCAGCACCGCTGAGGTATTTGTGTTTTTCAATGTGAATGACATTTTTTCTTATTTAATTAATAAAAAAAGAAGAGCAGTACGCATTGTGAGCATTTATATGCTACAAATATAAACTGCATATTTAACGTATATGTGAAGTTTCCTTTTAAACTACATTGGATTTAAATTTTGCACATCATTTCTAGTCATGCTATTGAAGTAGATCAAACTAAAAGTGACTTAATTTCTTTCCTTTTCGCCAATTCATTAAAAGTTCATAAAAATTTACTTAAAACAGAGAATGAATCCCACAATTTTCCTAAACAGAGCTCATGGACAGAGAAACGAACCACCTCCCCCTTACCAATGACACGTCATTCAACGTTATACTTATATATTCATATTCCAAAAGGTCGCTGTACTGTATATCTTACCTCTTAACTTTCC
The DNA here is from genome assembly GCF_036898095.1 of Palaemon carinicauda. NCBI lineage: Eukaryota > Metazoa > Arthropoda > Malacostraca > Decapoda > Palaemonidae > Palaemon > Palaemon carinicauda. Next base: position 25,117,012 of record NC_090739.1, read on the forward strand.
TTGTAAAACATCTAAGAATTCATGGTAATTCTCGATACTTTGTTTACGAAGATAGAAACTGTCTACTGTATCCTTTTTCAATGATTTGCTATCCAGGTACATGGTTGTATAAGACACTGCCACACTGAAACCTCAGGAATAACTAAAATGTAACGAAACAAATATAACGATGAAGAAGCCATCTTTAGCCTACCACAGTACTATTCAGAATAGAAGCAAACGGAGGTGGTTAAGGTGTTTAACTGCCTTACGACCTGTAATGGCAGCCTCTGTAAGAGACGAACTTGGCTCATTGGGCTGGTTAATATCCTTCCTTTTAATAATAACGACGTCATATAGCCTATTTCGGGCAGTAGAGGAATACATTCGCTCTATATAAGAAAGACTTGCATAATCTATGGAGCAAAGCATTGCCATAAATTATTTCACAACAAAAGGATGGAACATCAGCATCAATTA
>NC_090739.1:25119970-25123359 GCF_036898095.1 Palaemon carinicauda
CACATTGGCTGAATATATCCACTCAAAGTTGAACCACAATTATTATTATTATTATTATTATTATTATTATTACTTGCTAAAATTACAACCCTATTTGGAAAAGCTGGATGCTATAAGCCCAGGGACTCCAAGAAGGAAAATAGTAAGACATTTAAAATGAATATTTCCTAAATAAAATGTAAAAACTTCAACAATACAAGAGGAAGAGAAATAAGATAGAATAGTGTGGCCGAGTGTACAGTGCCCTCAAGCAAGTTCATTTTTAAATGACGAATTCAGAGCGATTGACAGAATAAATATTTAACTTAGCTACAGTTAAATAAGAGGATTGGTCGCTATCTGATAGTAATCAACCATAAATTATAACTGTTACATGACGATTTTTTTCCATTATGAAATGGTACACTCAGGCCAACTATTCTATCTAATTTCTCTTCCAGTTGTTTTGTTAAAGTTTTTCTAGTTTATATTGAAAATATTTATTTTAATGTTGTTACTGTTCTTAGAATATTTAATTTTACTTATTTCCTTTCCTCACTGGGCTATTTTCCCTGTTGGAGCCCCTGGCCTTATACCATCCTGCTTTTCCAACTAAGGCTGTAGCTTAGCAATTGATAATAATAATAATAATAATAATAATAATAATAATAATAATAATAATAATGGAAAGAACCCTCAAGAGATCTAAAAACATGTAAGAAAACGTACCTGAACATTTAGATAAGATAGAAAACGGGTCGTGTGATTTAATAAGGTGTACTTACCATAATAATGACATACCAGTGGGGAAAAAACATTTATATACAATGTACTTTGCCAGCGGCTTTAAAAACATATTCACATTGTAATCTATGGTGAAAAATAATTAATCATGATAAAAAATGTATTGAATTAGGTATATAACATGGGCAGTGAGGGAAGCTAAGCTATGATTAACTGTATCAAAATTATTGCTGGATTCTATAAACTGATCTTAAAACATTTATCAATTAATTCCCTTTAATTATTGCTTACTGATTCTGATTCTAGTAATTTAGCATATGGAGAACGCTTCAAGAACCTTCCTTATTCAGTTTCATGCAAAATAAAAAGGAAGAAATCTCTCCTCTCTAAAGTTTTTCTAATATCAGTATGGGGAATCTATGATGACTTCTCTGGTCCATTATGCATATGCAGTATCTTCATGAATATGCAAATGTAGTCGACGTGGGAGGGTCTGGCTAAGAAATATCCACTTGTGTATCATGGATACACAATTTATAAAAATCGACAAAATAAATAAAATATTTTATCATCATCTCATGTTCCAATATTATATATATATATATATATATATATATAACTGTATATATAGACAATCATATAATTCTCACATAAAACATACTTGGAACTACATACGTATTATTATTATTATTATTATTATTATTATTATTATTATTATTATTATTATTATTATTATTATAAGGAAATAAACTACAAGGGAAGTTTAAGAACAATAATAACATTAACATAAATATTTCACATATAAACTATAAAAACTTCAAAATAACAAGAGGAAGAGAAACAAGACAGAATAGTGTGCCCCAGTGTACCCTAAAGCAAGAGATCTCTAACCCAAGACATTGGAAGACCATGGTACAGAGGCTATGGCACTCTAAGACTAGAAAACACTGGTTAGATTTTGGAGTGTCCTTCTCCTAGAAGTGTTGCTTACCGAGCTTAAGTCTCTTCTACCCTTACCAAGAGGAAAGTGGTCATTGAACAGTTAAAGTACAGTAGTTAACCCCTTCAGCAAAGAAGAATTGTTTGGAAATCTCAGTGTTATCGGGTGTATGAAGAAAGAGAAGAATGGTTTGCTGTTTTACCAGTAAAATTCGTACATGACACTTGTCTCAATGATGCACACATTTCTTTCTATTCATAAATGTACATTTCCAATGCCTTGTAACTTCACTCAAATGTTTTTAAACATTTCTCAAAATAAAAACCCTAAACTCTATTAAAAGATGAATAACATCTACCCAAGTACGCACAGTAAAGACCAATTCCTCTAAGGAGTTGAAAAAAAACTAAAAGAAAATCTTTCTTATCATCAATTATAAAACTACAGACAGATTAAGATGTCTATATAATCTTCTTCTCGAAGAGATTGGTAAAATTAATCATCAACGGAAGGGAAGATTCCGTTGTTTAGTTCGACCAGAGTGCGATGACCGATTCTCTCTAAAGAGATTAATGGGAAAATTGGTTAACTGGATGGAGACGCTCCATTCGAAGTAGAGGCTGAATGATCCTTTGATGAAGGAAAAGAAGAGATTGAGCTGGTAACAAGACAGCCACAGTAATTGACAATGACGTAAGATGCAACATTCCCGAGAACTTATAATTTTAATACTCTATATATACTATAAATAACTACACAAAAAGTTTTAACGAGTCGTCATGCTTTAGTGAAGAACTAAAGGGATCTTTAATGAAAAGAAAGAAGATGAATTCACCCTATCTAAAACTTCTAGATAAGTTAAATCATTATATCAAAAATACAATGCTGTAGTTATTATAAATGAAGACATTTGCATATAAACCGATTTTTCATATATGCAAAATTTATTCAAAACCACCAGATTGGGAAACAAAAAGAGAAAAGCAAAAATCAGGCGTGATGGAAACTCTAAACCACACGCTGTGCAAAACACAATCATTCCGAGCGAAAAAGACAGGCGTTATGGAATCGTGCCTGGCCTGCCTACTGCCTGCAGTGCCTGCTTGCCCACGCACTCAGTCTCTAAAAGCACATTTTGCTTGCAGTACCCGAGAGAGAACACGCAATATTCCCGGTATGGACGAGAGCTATATTTCCTAGAAAGCATCGCGATATACACTGCAGGTAATATATTTGTTTCGGGCGAATTGAGACGAACTTGGCGTCAATACATTGCTTAGTGGTTGAATAAACAAACCAGGAAGATAAGGAGTTTTTTTTTAGTAGAAATGGGGTAGGTTTCTTATATTTTAGAAAATGGAAAAGGTGTGAATCTATTTGTTTTTTACTTAGAATGGAATTCAAATTCAAAATACAGGAACGAGTGTATACATATAAAGAAAAAAATCCAGTCTTTTTCATATTGCTTAAGCCAACAAGATAATTTCACTGTATAAAGATAATTTAGATGTTACGGCCATATGTAATCCAAAATATTATCATTATTCCGCTTTGAACACCAAATATCTGTTTGTCTCTCATTCAATTAAAACTTTACATCACAAAATATCAAGTTAACCGAAAAAGTTTTTTTTTTTTTTTCTGGACTACTGACCCTAATCATTTTTCTTTTCACAAATGTACGCGACCCGTAAAAAATGACGGCTAAATATTTAGACAGATGTCC
>NC_090739.1:25123859-25136359 GCF_036898095.1 Palaemon carinicauda
TGTTTCTCGCAAATCTTGGATTTATTCTACTTTTCATGGCTTCTCCGTCTTCGTCGGCCTCTGATAAGTTGAGTATAATGTCTTTTATGTATAAATGTAGGCTCTTGGTAATTTTTGAGTGATTAATAGGATTAAACTTTGATACAAGAGCCGTAGCCTACCGGAGGCGTCCTGGACGCTGTCGCTCGCTAGGTATAAGTTTAGTTAGTCAGAGCGACATTCCCGGTTGTTTTGCTTTAATATAATTTTAGCTATTTAGCATTACATAGGATTTCCTTTCGTGCTTAGTATTATTTTGGCGAAGTATTCGCCATTCTGGCCTACGCTAGGCCATGTAGCCTAGTCGTTTGGTCCTAGTACTTCATGCATGATTTTGGTTTTTCCGAGTGTAATAAAAATTTTATTGAAGCTTTAGGCTATGTTTTATACATTTAAAGACTGTGTGGAATATTTCCAAGATAGTATATGAGTGAGTTTCGGTGATTTAGGTAATCGATTCTCTTGGTGCCTAGGCTAAGTTGCTTATGGAGCCTTAGTATACTTTATCATACTCCCGGTTGCTTTCTTTTCTTCGGAGAAGGTATGCAATCCCTTTCCCTCTGTTTAAGCCTTGGGCTTATCCCTAAGTGGTTTTTTCCGAATTTATTTTCGATAAAACTATACTGGGGTGTTTACTGTACCTTCCTGTTCCTGTAGTATGGTTCAAAGAGGGACAGAACAACAGAGTTTTTTAGTCTGAGTCTGTGTTTGTCTGGCTTGGGGCAGAGGTCTCCCTCGCTGGCCTGACACAGACAAAGGGGGCTTAGCCTCCTTAGGTCACTACCGAAGGTTTCTGTGGATATGATTCCTTCTTTGTGATCTACCAGACTAGTCCTTGTTGCTGTTCTCGGGGGAGGATAAGTTTCTTTCCCTGGGAGTAGCAACACCTTCCTTGCTTTGGTGCTCTGGGAGCTGGCAAGTATTGCTGGCCTTCCCCCTTAGATCTCCCTTAGGCTAAGATAAGTTTCTTGGCTGCGGGTGATCTGTCACTAAAGCAAGGTTGGTAGGACCCTCTGTCCCTTCCCCATCTTTCTCTCCGTAATGGCCTAGCCATTACAGTACTGTACGTCATTCTACATCTGGACCTAGTATAGGTTAGGATGTGGAATTGACTCAGCCCCTTGCCGGCCGGCAGCGCTGCCGGCCGGCAGCGCTGCCGGCCGGCAAGGGTCTTATATTTTTGAGTGCTGCCCGGACCTCTCTTGGTCCCCCATCCATGCCTGCCTGTAGAGCCAGACGGCATGGTCAGGAAGCCTGAATAGATTCTCCCCTTCCCTTATATGCACTCTTTCGGATTGCCGGGCTTGGAGTTGAGTACACTCTTATCCCGGCATCCATTCTATTTTTCTTCTAGTGCTGTACCCGACCCGGCTGCCGTCCTATGAGGCCGGCAGCCGGGCAGGTGTAGTCCTCTGGTTCTTTTGCTGCCGGCTGGCATCGGTCTTGTACCTTTGCCGGCCGGCTTATGTCAGCCCTTGTCTGCCGGTCACCAAGAGTGTGGCCGGCAGCTGGGTACTACCTTGTGTAGTTGCCGGCCGGCAGCCATTGCCGGCCGACATTGGCTGTTGCCAGCCGGCAGTTGCTGCCGGCCGCACATGCATTTGAACCAGAGTGCTGCCGCCTTATAGCTGTTAAGTAGTATACTTTAAAGCTAGTTATACTTGCCGGCCGGCAGGTATCCCCCTATACTGTACTAGTATTCTTCAGTATATACATATACAGTAAGAAGAAAACTATGGTAAGGGTTTTGGTACAGCACTGTGTGTTCTAACACTTTTGTGTTTTCTTGCACAGTCCCTTTGCTGTTGCCCTACAGATAGGAAAGTGAGTTCTTTCCTGTCTATTATCCAGGTTTTTAAAATCATTGCTTAGGTGTGAGCTCCACCTGTTTCCTCTGGAAACTTTGCATTGGTTACTCTAGAAGAGATTAACCATTTGATTTTATTATCTGGAAGGCTGCAGCAATGGGTTGTGAGGGGAAACACAAGTGTGTGTCTTTCCTTTCTGAATTGTTATGCTATACTATGCATATCCAGTGATACATAGTTCATTTGATACTCATGGAAATTTCTTCTCTTTACAGAAGGACACTCCGAAGTGCGGAAGTGCTTTCTGCAACGTCCGCAGCAAGAACCTCTGCGGACATGAGTTTTGTAGGAGACACGCAGCATACGCTGTCTCCAAGGATGATCTCCGGTATTGGGACCCTCAGGTATGTACTGTGTGCACTAACCTGATTACTGAGACCTTTGATTCCCCTAGGACGGAGGAATCAAGGGATATAGCTAGGAAGAAGCTTCGTACCTGGGTAAGGGGCTTCCAAAAGAACACTTCTGGCCCTTATCTTCCAAGTGAGAAGATGAGGGCGTATCTTTTCCCTAAGGCATCAGCTGATGCAGTGATTCCCCAGCCTCAAGAGGAGATCCCCTAAGTTCAGATCCAGGTGGATGCTGAAGTCGCGGTCTGCGATGCAAGACATCCAGTTAGATGACAGGATGTCTGATGTGGACGAGTGTCTGGAGGAAGACCTCCTGGCAGAAGCCCAGGATGAAGTTCAAGCCCCAGACGTTGTAGAGGTAGACGTCGACGAGGGTGTCGGCTACTCTGGTTCAGATTCCGGAGCCTATTCCCTCAACATCGGCCGGTCTCCCAGTAGAGCTGGGACAGGCCCTCTCTTCTATTGTTGGAATGATCCAACAAATGCAGAAGGAGAATCAGGAGAAGGCAGCTGCAATGGAACTGCGAATGCAGTGCCTTGCAGAATCACATGGGCCCCAGAAAAAGCTCAATGTGAAAGACCTTCCCTTGTGCTCAGATGCTAACCCATGGAGGTATGCTGAGCACATGCCGATGACGACTGGAAAGATCGTCTTCTCGGATAAGCTGGGCTCAGTTCCCCTGGAGGAGGTGGAATTCTGGCCCAGCAAGGCATCATATCCGGACTGTTATGTCCGGCTGAGGAAGGAGCCAGCTTCAAAGGAGGAGACAGAGCCGAAGGAGGTCATAGTGATGGACCATGCTAAGGCTCAAGCTCTACTTTCATCCTCGATGAAAGAGAGGGGCTTCTCTAACTCAAAGGTAGCCGCATTGAACAGGAAGCTCCCTTCCTTTGTGTCCTCGCCTACTAGAGCCTTCCCCTTTTTACAGAAAAGGTTTTCTGGCTGTACTAAAAGCAGTCGAGGCCGGCAAGCCTTGCCCCTCCCTAGAGGAGTGTAAACCCTTGTCGCTGGCCCTGCCTATGGACCACAAAGACTGGAAGGACGTCCATCTTACGTTCTCAGTTGGAAAGTTGGAGGCTAATATTGCCGGACGTCAGTTCGGCGAGGACCTCCCTAAGCTGTCTGACTTTCTTTTGCGAAGAGAGTTCGATACAAAAGAAAGACTGGCTGCCTCAATGTCTCTTCAGACTACTCTCGAGACGATGGCAAGTGACCCCAAGGTCCATGAAATGTTCATGGTAGTGGCCAAGACTCATCTGGCCACAGTGACGAAGGACCTTTATGGCTTCGTCAAGGCAAGGAGAGCTTGTAGGGAGTTCGTGTTTACCTCGGCTACGGTGAGGCACGAGCCAAGGAAACTAATCTCCTCCAACATTTGGGGAAAAGACCTTTTCCCTACCGACTTGGTCAAAGAAGTTGTTGATAAGGCCGCCTTGGAGAATAGAAACCTTCTCCAGAAGTGGGGCCTGGCTATCAAAAGAAAGTCTTCCCCGGATGAGGGTCCTCAACCAAAGAGGAAGACTATGAGGACTAGGCTACCGTCTCGGCCAGCCAAGCCTGTTAGACAGCAACAGCAACTGCAATTGCCATTGCCCCCAGTGCCCCAGATCGTGGCACAAACCCCGACCACTTTTCAGTGGGTACCCCAGGCCGTGTCGACACAGTCCACGGCATTCACCCCAGCGTTCGAAGGGCAGTCTACTTCCTTTCGAGCAAAGCCTAGAGGAGCAGCCAGAGGCTTGTCTAGATGCCCCTCAAGGGGAAGGGGATTCAGGGGTGGTCGTGGTCAGGAAGGCAAGACCTCAGGACGGCAGTCCAAGTGAGGTGATACCGGTAGGAGGGAGACTTCTGAAATTTCGGGATCGGTGGACCTTCGATCCCTGGGTCCACAGCCTACTCAAGAATGGACTGGGCGGGAGCTGGTACAGCACTCCACCCCCGTGCCTTCGGTTTTTCCAACACTCCACCCCCGTTGTGGAGGAGTACGTTCAAGAACTGTTGGAGAAAAAAGGTGATCCGAAGGGTGAAGCCCATCAATTTCTAAGGGAGGCTGTTTTGTGTTCCCAAGAAAGACTCGGAAAAGCTCAGAGTCATTCTGGACTTGTCGCCACTCAACAAGTTCATAGTGAATTGCAAATTCAAAATGCTAACACTGCAACACGAGGACCTTACTGCCCAAGAGGGCATATTCCGTCTCTATAGACTTGTCAGACGCCTATTGGCACATTCCAATTAGCCATCGACTCTCCCCCTACCTAGGGTTCAGGCTACAACGAAGACTATACGCCTTCGGAGCCATGCCATTCGGGCTAAACATAGCCCCAAGGATTTTTACGAAGCTTGCGAGCGTAGCTCTCAAACAATTACGCCTAAAGGGAATTCAGGTAGTAGCCTACCTGGACGACTGGTTGGTGTGGGCAGCATCCGAGACAGAATGCTTGCAAGCTTCCAGTTAAGTGATCCAGTTCCTAGAGTACCTAGGCTTCAAGATCAACAGAAAAAAGTCTCGACTTTCTCCATCTCAAAAGTTCCAGTGGCTGGGAATCCCCTGGGACCTTTTGTCACACCGTTTCTCCATCCCGGCGAAGAAAAGGAAGGAGATAGCGGGTTCTGTCAAGAGACTTCTAGATTCCGAAAGGATATCAAGACGCGAGCAGGAGAGGGTACTGCGCTCTCTCCAGTTTGCTTCGGTGACAGACCCAGTGCTAAGAGCACAGCTAAAGGATGCAACCGGAGTTTGGAGAAGTTATGCATCAAACGCGCGAAGAGATCCGAGAAGACCAGCCGCTTCGGCTAAGTACTCTTCTCAGGCCTTGGTCCCAAGCCAGACATCTAAAGAAGTCGGTTCTTCTTCAGCCACCTCCCCCGTCGGTGACGATTCACTCAGACGCCTCGAAGGAGGGATGGGGAGGTCACTCTCATCGGAAAAAAGTCCAGGGGACTTGGTCCAAGCTATTCAAGACCTTTCACATAAAACTTTCTAGAAGCTAGGGCAGTGCTCCTTACCTTAAAGAAAGTCTCCCCGCGTCACTCGATCCACATAAGGTTGGTGATGGACAGCGAGGTAGTTGTGAGATACTTGAATCGACAAGGATCGAGGTCACCACCTCTCAACCAGGTGATGTTGGCCATCTTCCGATTGGCGGAAAAGAAGAAGTGGTACCTGTCGGCAGTTCACCTTCAAGGAGTCCGCAATGTGACAGCGGACGCTCTATCCAGGTTCACACCGATAGAGTCGGAATGGTCCTTAGACGCAGGATCATTCTCCTTCATTCTGAATCAGTCCCAGAACTGCAGATAGACCTCTTTGCGACGAAAGACAACAAGAAGTTGCCCCTGTACGTGCCCCGTACGAGGACCCCTTAGCGGAAGCAGTGGACGCGATGTCCCTCGACTGGAACAGATGGTCCAAGATTTATCTGTTCCCTCCTCACAACCTTCTGTTGAGGGTCCTCAACAAACTGAGATCCTTCAAGGGGGTAGCGGCAATAGTGGCCCACAAGTGGCCGAACAGCGTGTGGTTCCCCCTGGCATTGGAACTGTAGCTGAAGTTTGTACCGCTACCAGATCCAGTTCTGACCCAGCGAGTCCAGAAGTCAACTGTCTGCGCTTCATTACAGAAACCTCGGACCCTGCAGCTCATGATTTTCTCTCCCTAGCGGTGAGAAAGCGTTTCGGGATTTCGAAAGCCAGCATAGACTTCCTTGAGGAATATAAGTGCAAATCTACTAGAAGGCAATATGAGTCATCTTGGAGAAAATGGGTGGCCTTTTGTCAAGGCGAAGAATCCGCAGGAGATCTTGACAGACTTCTGCTTATCTTTCTTCTCCACCTCCATGGTCAAGGATTGGCAGCTAACACGATTTCAGCGTGTAAGTCTGCTTTGACAAGACCCATTCTATATGCCTTCCAGGTCGACCTAGGTAACGAGATCTTTAATAAAGTCCCGAAAGCCTGTGCTAGGCTCAGACCTTCAGCACCTCCAAAGCCCATTTCATGGTCTTTAGACAAGTTCTTCATTTCGCTTCTCTGTTGAGCAATGAAGAGTGTGCGTTAAAGGATTTGACACAAAAAGTTATTTTCCTATTTTGCACTCGCGTCCGGGGCCAGGGTTAGTGAGATTGTAGCCCTCTCGAGAGAGGCAGGTCGTGTTCAGTTCCTGGATGGGGGAGAACTGAACCTGTTTCCGGATCCTATGTTTCTCGCCAAGAATGAGTTACCCACCAACAGGTGGGGTCCCTGGAGAATCTGCCCTCTGAAAGAAGATGCATCTCTATGTCCAGTAGAATGCCTAAAGGTCTATCTTCATAGAACTTCAGACTTCAAGGGTGGTCAACTATTCAGGGGAGAAACATCAGGCTCAAATTTATCTCTGAATCAACTCAGAGCGAAAATCACATATTTTATTCGCAGAGCGGATCCTGACAATACACCCGCAGGTCACGATCCGAGGAAAGTTGCCTCATCCTTAAATTTCTTTAATTGTATGGATTTTGAACATCTCCGTTCATACACTGGCTGGAAGTCTTCCAGAGTGTTCTTTCGCCACTATGCGAAGCAAGTAGAGGAACTAAAGAGATCTGTGGTAGCAGTGGGTCGCGGTGTTAACCCTACTGTTTAACTCTGCGAGGAACAGTGGTCTTAATTGGGACGATTAATTCCAGGGTGAGTGTGTAGTTACATACTGTACTACAAACTAAGTGAGGGCACTGTGTTGCCCATGTAGACTGTTCCATTTCCGAAGGTGAACCCAGCATAAGTGCAGACATGTGTGCCGAGCGTTTCTAACGCTAATGTCATTGATTTGTAATACAGACTTTTATGACTTTGATACCTCGGTATCTTAAAAGTGGCATTTAATGTTTTTTCTTTCAGACAAACAAGCTCTGTTTACTATCATACTTATGCTTAAAGTTTTGGGTTATCCTCTTCTTATGTATATATATATATATATATATAATTGTGGTTAACCTGTCTATTTATTGCCTGTCAATAAACTGGTTCTTGAAAACCTTGCGTCTCCTTCACCTGTGTCAATTTATTGGTATAATTGAGCATTCATTCTATGTACCTTATCTGGGATAATTCTAATAGAATTGTTCCTTTATGCAAGCTATGTTGCATTGGTTTTCCTCCAATACAAGTATTGTGCGGAGAACTGGTCGATATTTCATATTGACGCAGTGGTTCTTTACAAACTATGCTTTACTTAATATAGGGCGAGACCACTATATTAGCTTGCCTGGTATTCATACATAGGTATATGTACTCTTCGAGACTTTTCCAGAGTCTAGTAGGACTCTTCCCTGTAGGGGGCAGGAAGCTCTAACATGGTTTATAGTTAGTTGAAAAGATGTATAACGGTAACATCTTAGGTCTCTAGGTCTAGTCGACCGGGAAAAATTACATCCAGGGAGTACGGCACGTTCTGAGAATCCACAGATACAGTAATGCTCTGGTACACTTCCATCAGGACGACATGGCTTGAGCCCAAAAAACGGATTTTGAGCGAAGCGAAAAATCTATTTTTGGGTGAGATGGCCATGTCGTCCTGATGGACCCGCCCTTGCCTTTCTAAGAAAGGGCTGTAGGACCCCTCCCTACATACAGTATCTGTAGCACCTCGTGTACGCTACAAGGAATACAGATGGCGCCAGGATTGGCGCCAGGCACGCATACGAATCGGAGGATAGGGAAGCCTTGGGAGCGGCTCCCCTTTTTCTTTCCCGAATTCGTTTCTTGCCAATCGCCTCCTACGAGACGAAGTCTCTGTCCAGGATGCAGATTGCCATGTGGCGTGTCAAGAATACGTCCTTTGATATGTCGCGATATCCCTTTCACGAGGGATACTCGCTCCAGGAGTTAGAATTCTGGTACCTTAAGGTAAATTCTCTGGGAATATCGCCGTAGTTGTAATATACCCTAGGAAGCTACCCTATAGGAACTTCCATCAGGACGACATGGCCATCTCACCCAAAAATAGATTTTTCGCTTCGCTCAAAATCCGTTATATATATATATACATATACAGTATATATATACATATATATATATATATATATATATATTTATATATATATATATATATATATATATAAATATATATATATATATATATATTATATATTTATATATATATATATATATATATATATAAATATATATATATATATATATATATTTATATATATATATATATATATTTATATATATATATATATATATATATATATATATATATATATATATATATATATATATATATATATATAGATATATATATATACAGAGAGAGAGAGAGAGAGAGAGAGAGAGAGAGAGCAGCTTTGCACACTCTTCGGACAGCCTTTGGAAGTGTTTTGCATAAGCTACATCCGGACACCTCGTTCAGCCCACTATTTAGGGAAAGCAATCGAGTGCCACTAACCCACAACAATATCAAGTATGCATGCAAACGAGTCTCTCTCTCTCTCTCTCTCTCTCTCTCTCTCTCTCTCTCTCTCTCTCTCTCTCTCTCTCTCTCTCTCTCCTCAAGCTATGTTCAGTAGGACCAAGCAAATGGTTTCAAATAGACCAACTCGCGGTGAGAATAAGTAAAAACCCTTGTGACTTGCTCTTATTATAGCTTCGTTTTTAATGCATTGGCAGTGATATACTTTTTGATTGAATAAAATTATAACCTGGAGAGAGATATGATGGGAGTGATCTACGACCTACGATACTTGAACTAAATTAGCTTGCTTGATAGATTGTCTAACCTTGTGCTAGACACGGGCTCTTGCGTTAGCAACCCGTAAGGAACTAGCAACTAAATGCAGTAAAACTCAGCCAGCTGTCCACATTGGCTGAATATATCCGCTCAAAGTTCAACCCCAATTCGGAAGTTAATTCTTAAATGACGAATACAACTGTGATTGATGTGGAGTAAATATTTAACTTAGCTACTTTAAGATAAACACACGTTAGTTAAATAAGAGGAATTGTTGGTATATGATAATAATCGATAATAAATTATAACTGTCACATGATTGTTAGTCCATTATGAAATGGTACACTCGGGGCCACTATTTTATCTGATTTCTCTTCCACTCTTGTTAAAATATTTATAGTTTAAATAGAAAATATTTATTTTAATGTTGGTACCATTCTTAGAACATTTTATTTTTCCTAGCTTCCTTTCCTCACTGGGCTATTTTCCCTGTTAGTACCCCTGGTCTTATAGTATCCTTCTCTTCCAACTAGGGTTGTAGCTTAGCAAGTAATAATAATAATAATAATAATAATAATAATAATAATAATAATAATAATAATAATAATAATACTAATAATATTAATAATGGAAAGAAGAGAGAGCTAGAAATATGTAAGAAAACGTACCTGAACTTTCAGATAAGGTAGAAAACGGGTCGTGCGGTTTAATAAGATGTACTTACCCTAATAAAGACATAACAGAAGGGGAAAAAAGATTTATATACACTGTACTTTGCCAGAGGCTTTAAAAAACATATTCACATTGTAATCTATGGTAAGAAATAATTAATCATAATAAAAAACGTATTGTATTAAGTATATGACATATGCAGTGAGGCTAGCTAAGCTATGATTACCTTTATCAAAAATCATTACTAGATTCTATAAACTGATCTTCATTCATTTATTGATTAAATCATAATAATCATTGCTTACTGATTCTGATTCTAGTAATCTAGCGTATGGAAAACGCTGCAAGAACCTTCCTTATCAAGTTTAATGCAAAATAAAAAGGAAGAAATCTCTAGTCTCCAAAGTTTTTCTAATATCAATATGGGCAATCTATGATGACTTCTCTGGTCCATTATGAATGCATATGCATTATCTACATGAATATGCAAATGTAGTCGACGTGGGAGGGTCTGGCTAAGATATGTCCACTTGTGCATCATGGGAAAAAATTGTCTAAAAATCTACAAAATAGCTAAAATATTTTTATGATAATTTCATGTTCCAATGCATTATATATACTGTATATATATATGTGTATATATATATATATATATATATATATATATATATATATATATATATATACACACACACATATATATGTATATATATATATATATATATATATATATATATATATATATATATATATATATGTGTGTATATGTATATATATATATATATATATATATATGTGTGTGTGTGTGTATATGTATATGTATATATATATATATATATATATATATATATATATATATATATATATATATATATATATATATATATATATATATATATATAGACAATCATATACTTCTCACATAAAACATACTTGGAACTACAATCTTGCTCTTATAATTATTATTATTATTATTATTATTATTATTATTATTATTATTATCATAAGGAAACAAACTACAAGGGAAGTTTAAGAACAATAATAACATTAACATAAATATTTCATATATAAACTATAAAAACTTAAATATAAGAAGAGGAAGTGAAACAAGACAGAATAGTGTGCCCCAGTGTACCCTAAAGCAAGAGATCTCTAACCCAAGACATTAGAAGACCATGGTACAGAGGCTATGGCACTCTAAGACTAGAAAACAGTGGTTAGATTTTGGAGTGTCCTTCTCCTAGAAGTGTTGCTTACCAGAGCTTAGGTCTCTTCTACCCTTACCAAGAGGAAAGTAGCCATTGAACAGTTAAAGTGCAGTAGTTAACCCCTTAAGCGAAGAAGAATTGTTTGGTAAACTCAATGTTATCAGGTGTACGAGGAAAGAGGAGAATGTGTAAAGAATATGCTCATACTATTCTGTGCATGTGTCGGCAAAGATGAAATGAGCCATAACCAGAGAGAGGGATCCAATGTAGTACTGTCTGGCCATTCAAAGGACCCAATAACTCTCTAGCGGTAGTATCTCAACTGAAAGAAACGAGAGAGCGAGAGAGAGAGAGAGAGAGAGAGAGAGAGAGAGAGAGAGAGAGAGAGAGAGAGAGAGAGAGAGAGAGAGAGAGAGAGATCATTCTTAAAAGACGACCCTTTGGTTGCTGTTTTACCAGTAAAATTCGTACATGACACTTGCTTCAATGATGCACATATTCCTTTCTATTCATAAATGTACATTCCCAATGCCTTGTAACTTCACTCAAAAGTGTTTAAATATTAATTAAAAAAAAAAAACGTAAACTCTGCTAAAGATAAATAACATCTCCCCCAGTAGGCACAGTAAAGACCAATTCCTCTAAGGAGTTAAAAAATACTAAAAGAAAATCTTTCTCATCATCAATTATAAACTCCAGACAGATTAAGACGTCTATAATCTTCTCGAAGAGATTGGTAAAATTAATCATTAATGGAAGGGAAGATTCCATTGTTTAGTTCGGCTTGAGTGCGGTGACCGATTCTCTCTAAAGAGATTAATGGGGCAATTGGTTAATGGTTAACTGGATGGAGGCGCTCCATTCGAAGTAAAGGCTAAATGATCCTTTGATGAAGAAAAAGAAGATATTGAGCTGGGAGCAAGATAGCCATAGTAATTGGCAATGACGTAAGATGCAGCATTCCCGAGAACTTATAATTTTAATACTCTATATATACTATAAATAACTACATAAAAAGTTTTAACGAGTAGTCATGCTTTAGTGAAGAACTAAAGGGATCTTTAATGAAACGAAAGAAGATGAATTCACCTTATCTAAAACTTCTAAATAAGTTAAATCATTATATCAAAACTACAATGCTGTAGTTATTATAAATAAAGACATTTCCCAGACTGGGAATAAAAAAGGCAAAAGCAAAAATCAGGGGTGATGGAAACTCTAAACCACACACACTGTGCAAAACACGATCATTCCGAGCGAAAAAGACAGGCGTTGTGGAATCGTGCCTGGCCTGCCTACCTGCAGTGCCTGCTTGCCCACGCACTCAATCTCTAAAAGCACAGTTTGCTTGCAGTACCCGAGAGAGAACACGCAATATTCCCGGCATGGACGAGAGCTATATTTCCTAGAGAGCATCGCGATATATACTGCAGGTATGTTTGTTTCGTTCGAATTGAGACGAACGTGGCGTCAATAACTGAAAAAGTTTTTTTCGGTAAGAATAAACTCACAGGAAAACTGACGCTAATCTTTTTTCTCTTCACTAATGTACGCGACCCGTCAAAAATGACGGCTAAATATTTAGATAGATGTCCACACACACGAACCTACCTCTCACCAGGGAATGGCTACTCCCTCTGCCACCTATCCGAG
>NC_090739.1:25143859-25146359 GCF_036898095.1 Palaemon carinicauda
CATATATATATATATATATATATATATATATATATATATGCACACACACACACATATATATATACACACATATAAATATATATATATATATATATATATATAAATATATATATATATATATATATATATATATATATATATATATATACATACAGACTGTATATATATATATATATATATATATATATATATATATATATATATATATATATATATATATATATATATATATATATATATATATATATGTATGTATGTTTTACTTATAACTGTAATCGAACAGTTTAACGTTTTTTTCAAAAATGCCCATAAAAGAAACACAGGAAATATAAATAAATCACTATATTTCGGCCAATAAACATTGGCCCTCTTCAGGACGTAAAGTAAAAATGAGGAATATAGTGGAGAGTGACGGTTTATATAGGAAAGCAAAAGGATGTTTTCAATTGTTCTACAGTTTTTATAATTGCTGGAAGGATTAGACATTTCTGTAAAAATTGGAGTAGCTTGTAATCTATTTCTTAGAGGGTTGGAAATCTGTTCCCCAGCCTACCTAAGTAAAGAATTTGAAATCATTCGTAAACAACTCGCCCAGCTATTCTACCCAACGTACGTCATAGAAAAGGCCATCAACAAAGCCAAAACTATATAATATAAAGATCATGACGTTACTAATCAAAGAGTTTTTAAAAATAAGATAAAACTCCCATGTATAGAAGGTATTAAAAATATAAAAAATAATATAAAAACTGAGAACCCCTTTGTTTTTTCATATCCCAAGACCATAGGAAACGCCCTTATTAATGTTTATCAAAATAAAGAGATATAGAATCCGGCGTTTATAAAGTACCATGTGGGGATTGTGAAAATGATTATCCGAACACAAAAGATCTGTTAGGTATGGCTATGAAAACTCGGGGATTTTCGTTCACCTTAGAGATTTAGGGAACCAGATTAACTGGAGTGATTCGTCTTTGCTTTTTAAGAGTACCTGTCCATACAGAAGGAAAATCCTGGAATCAGCCGTCATAAATCAATCAAACACAATGAACCTATCCGGCGGCAAGTGGAAAGCTGACACGGTGGACAATACTCTTCTCAACCTTATCATTAAGAAGATAATCCACGGAGACCGACCACCAGGTATCTATCAGAGGTCAAGACATCCACCGAGCGGCTCAACAATACGAAGACCCACTTGGATGTCATTAAATTTGGATAATCCTTCCAGCAATTATAACAACTGTAGAACAATTCGAAAAACCCTTTAGCTCTCCTATATAAACCATCACTCTCCACTGTATTCAAACTACGGGCTGCAAGATTGCAAAAGCCCGTGTCTGGCCAAAAGGGCCAGGCAATCTCTACAAACACTGTATTCATCATTCTTACTTTACATCCTGAAGAGGGCCAATGTTTATTGCCGAAATATAGTGATTTATTTATATATCCTGTGTTTCTTTTATGGGCCTTTTGAAAACACACACACACACATACACACACACATACACACACACACACATATATATATATATATATATATATATATATATATATATATATATATATATATATATATATATATATACACACACACATACATATACACTTACATATATGAATATGTATCATATATACTGTATACAATACACTGACATGCATTTATGCATATTATATATATATATATATATATATATATATATATATATATATATATATATATATATATATATATATATATATATATATATATATATATATATATAAGAGGGCTTGTGTATGTATGTATGTAGGTATGTATGTGCGTGTCATTGCTAGGTTTGAAACCATTCGTATAATTCCTTCACAGAACTTGACTTGTGCGGGAAATGAATATTTTAACAAACATTTCTAAGAAGCTCCTTCATAGCAGCGTTCCTAAACGTGAAAACGAATCACTGACCTTTGATCAATATTCCAATGAAAAATAAATCGAATCAATTAATAAGCTTTAGGCGATGTGGTAGTTAACAATGAGGATGTGAGGTAGTGAATTCGTCGGAATTCTTGTAAAAATTTACCTGCTGATATTTGATGTTCATCGTTTGGGTAAAAGAGCAGTGACTTGATAGCTAAATGCAAATGTAGTTGGGATTTGGGAATCTTAATAATAATAATAAAAATAATCATAAAATTAATAATAATAATATGGAATTCTAAATTAACCCTAATTTACTCTATAATAAACTAAGCACAAACAATGCCCAAAATTCGAAAAACAAATCCCATTATAGTAAAAAAAAAAAAACATAAAATACAAGATTTTTTCTCAGAAGACCAATTGCAACTACTCATACATCTGGCACCGAAATGGCTGACAAGCGAGGTACCTCCGGTAATGGAATTTCCAACAGATCCTGGACATCAGCTCTCGAGCTTAATAGAATCTCTGACATCTTCGAGACATCCTCTCCAACACCAAATGGATATCGCTCATGTTTGGGGGTGAGATTTCCTTGAA
>NC_090739.1:25151359-25154655 GCF_036898095.1 Palaemon carinicauda
AGCAACAACAACTACAATAATACTAATAACAGCATGTATAATAATAACAATTAACTATAAAAAGGAGAAAAAAAATTGGTTTTAATTCCTAACTTACTCTGAAGTTTAGATAGTCTATCACAGCATTCAATGAGAAAAGCATTATTCACAACAACAACAACAACAACAGAACCAATAATAATGCACCCAATATCTATAATCAAATAGAAATCAAATATTCAACTGTACTTGAATCCAAGCATCGAAGATATTTGCTTCAGCCTCGGCTGTGCATTTCTGCACATATCCCGAGGCAGTATCTCATGCACTCGGCATCCTGATATAAATGCACATATCCCGAGGCAGTATCTCATGCACTCGGCATCCTGATATAAATGCAAATGAGGTTTGTGTTGCAGCATTTGACGCTGCATTATCTCGTTGCAAAGTTTTCCGTTTTGGTGTGAATGCGTCGGAGAGACCTAAAGACTGATACTTATTTAAGGAAACGAATACATGAACACGTATAGAGAGAGAGAGAGAGAGAGAGAGAGAGAGAGAGAGAGAGAGAGAGAGAGAGAGAGAGAGAGAGAGAGAGAGAGAATTCCAAAAAATCGAGTACCAATAGATAAAAACCAAACAAGTAAAATGAAGAGAGAGAGAGAGAGAGAGAGAGAGAGAGAGAGAGAGAGAGAGAGAGAGAGAGAGAGAGAGAGAGAGAGAGAGAGAGAGAATTCCAAAAAATCGAGTACCAATAGATAAAAACCAAACAAATAAAATGAAGAGAGAGAGAGAGAGAGAGAGAGAGAGAGAGAGAGAGAGAGAGAGAGAGAGAGAGAGAGAGAGAGAGAGAGAGAGAATTCCAAAAAATCGAGTACCAATAGATAAAAACCAAACAAATAAAATGAAGAGAGAGAGAGAGAGAGAGAGAGAGAGAGAGAGAGAGAGAGAGAGAGAGAGAGAGAGAGAGAGAGAGAGAGAGAATTCCAAAAATCGAGTACCAATAGATAAAAACCAAACAAATAAAATGAAGAGAGAGAGAGAGAGAGAGAGAGAGAGAGAGAGAGAGAGAGAGAGAGAGAGAGAGAGAGAGAGAGAGAGAGAGAGATAAAATATAGGATTTCAAAGAATCGAGTACCAATTCACGAAGAATGAAGAATAAAGAAACGAGAGAGAGAGAGAGAGAGAGAGAGAGAGAGAGAGAGAGAGAGAGAGAGAGAGAGAGAGAGAGAGAGAGAGAGAATTAAGAATTTAAACAATAAAGTACCAATAGACAAAGAATGAACAAATAAAATGAAACGAGAGAGAGAGAGAGAGAGAGAGAGAGAGAGAGAGAGAGAGAGAGAGAGAGAGAGAGAGAGAGAGAGAATCATCTTTTAAAAACTCTTTAACATAACCTAGTGATAATAACCCTTTATTCTAAGGTTGTAAAAGCTACGAGCCT
The DNA here is from genome assembly GCF_036898095.1 of Palaemon carinicauda. NCBI lineage: Eukaryota > Metazoa > Arthropoda > Malacostraca > Decapoda > Palaemonidae > Palaemon > Palaemon carinicauda. The sequence continues at coordinate 25,152,783 of NC_090739.1, forward strand.
AAAACTGATAGTTCAGATTGGTAGTTTCATAGCTTTCGAATTATAATTCATAATTATATTACTATTATTATTATTATTATTATTATTATTATTATTATTATTATCAATAATAATATTATATTGTGGTTTCTGATAACTGATTTGGTTGGTTATGGAATCCACATTATTATTATTATTATTATCAGTGTTGCTGTTGTTTATAGTACCCATAAAACATCTTTTAAAAGACAAAACGCTGATTCTTTATCATCATCAGAATGAATTCTGAGGTCTAGATATAACCTTCCCTAAAACCAACAAGGTTGTTAGGGGAGGCATAAATTGGGATATGGTATATTCAAAATAATCTCTCCTTTTGTTTAAAAAATGTATATGGTTTGATAAAAAATAATCTCTCCTGACAATAGAAATATCTCTCCATTTGTATTGGCATATTCAAATTTATCTCTCTGTTCTCATATGGGATATTGAAAATCGTCTCTTCCATAAAATGTGTTATAGGAGATATTGTCTCTCCCAGACGATTTGGCTTAATAAATATAACTCCTTTGTTACCTACTTTAATTATAAACTACCGCTTCATTTTGGCATAAAAAAAATTTATCTTATTATTTGATCTAACAATCAAAATCATCTCTCCTTTTTTATCTGGCTTACGCAAACTTTTTTCTCCATTATTATATGATATCGAATTACCTAAATTATTCCTTCTCCTTGGATTTGCCTAACTAAAATGTCTCTCATTTATTAATCAGTGCTTTCATAAGCATCTCTCTATTTTGATCAGTATTAAGGAAAAATATCTCTCATTTTGAACTGAAGTAATCAGAATAATCTTTTGTCTTTAAAATATCTCAATTATTTTTTCCCTGCAGTAACTGAAATCATCTATACTTCTACCTAAAAAGACGAAAGTTCTCTATTTTTTTATCATGGTTAATTAAAATTATTTCTACCTTTTTGATCAGCAATAATTAAAATATCTCTCCTTTCAATTTGGCATAACCAACGCAAAGAAACCCGTTTTAAGAAAAGACGGAAGGGGAAGACAAGACTAGTTATTAACCCAAACTACCAATGTCATACTCTGTAATTAGGTCTGTTTCCGCTGAACACTGGCGGGTGCATACACATTAGCGTACTTGAGGGTTTGCACTATTATTCTTAATTATACGATAGTCTCTTTTCCCTTTTTCTCAATTATACATTATCATCATTTCATTTTATTCAAGTAATTTCAGCACCGCTGTGGTATTTGTGTTTTTCACTGTGAATGACATTTTTCATTATTTAATTAATAAAAAAAAAGAAGAACACGTACGCATTGTGCGCATTTATATGCTTCAAATATAAACTACGCAATTTAACGTAAATGAGAAGTTTCCTTTTAAACTACATTGGATTCAAATTTTGCACATTTCTAGGCACGCTATTGAAGTAGGTCAAACTAAATGTGACTTAATTTCTTTCCTTTTCGCCAATTCATTAAAAGTTCATAAAAAATTACTTAAAACAGAGAATGAGTCCCACAATTTTATTAAACAGAGCTTATGGACAGAGAAACGAACCACCTCCCCCTTACCAATGACACGTCATTCAACGTTATACTTATATATTCATATTCCAAAAAGTTACTGTACTGTATATCTTACCTCTTAACTTTCCTTGTAAAACATCTAAGAATTCATGGTAATTCTCGATACTTTGTTTACGAAGATAGAAACTGTCTATTGTATCATTTTTCAATGATTTGCTATCCAGTTACACGGATGTATAACACACTGCCACACTGAAACCTAACGAATAATTATAATGGGACGAAGCAAACACAACGACGAAGAAGCCATCTTTAGCCCACCACAGTATTATTCAG
>NC_090739.1:25155155-25170155 GCF_036898095.1 Palaemon carinicauda
AATTTTAGAGTTGAATCTAATAGTAACAAAAAACGTAGAATATGATATTATACGACAAAATATTTAAAAAAAATAGTACACGATTATAACAACGAAAGCGTATATATGCATAAACTCACTACCCAAAATAAAATACAGGAATTCTCGATATAACAAGGTATGTATATATATATATATATATATATATATTGTTTGTTGTTACGTTGAGCGGCAACCTCTCGGAAAGCACAATGTCCACAAAATGCCCAAACTGCCGTGTGGTAGGAAAGGGGGAAGGTGGGAAGAGTTGAATCTGTGCGCGCGTATGTATGCATATTTATCTAAATATTTAGCTATAACTTTTGACGGGTCGTGTACACCAGTATCTATAAAAACACTTGTTAAAAGAAGACTGAAGCGAAACAGTCAAATGAATGGGTCTCGACAAAGAAAAGAAATGCTTAGAGGGTGTTCAATATAATGATAATGATTAAGAGATGATTTGTGCAATTCTATAACTCAAAAATATGCTGAAATTGATACACACCAAAAACTACTTCGCAGTATCATATATTCCTATTTCTTTCGCCAATAAACATTCTAAAAGAGCACCCCCCCCCCCCAAGAAAAAAAAAAAAGACCAGCTGCTACATTCAATTTTTACTTTTCTGAAGACTGTGTGCAGAAGACTTACCTTGAGTCAGTTGTTGCTCACTTCTCCACAGATTGATTCTCATAGAGTGGTGCCTAATATTATAGACACAGAGTCAACCACTTTCCCCCTGAAACAAGAAGAGGAAAAAAATTTATTGTACTGAAATAAAATGAGTTTCATTTAAAGCATATCCTTATTTAAACTCTATGATTGGATTGTGACACAATACGGTAAACCATATAAATGCTTTATAAAATGCGTATGTTACTGAATGTTACATGGAACTTACACGAATGCACATAAACAAACAAAATATAGGTGCGTACAGACATATAGTCCTATACACACAACACACAGGCTTACACACCAACATACACACATGCATAGATATATAAACATATATATATATATATACATACATATATATATACATATATATATATATATATATATATATTTATATGCATATACACATTCATACACGGACACCTGTAAGTATATAGGAATCTCTCTCTTCTCTCTATGCACACACAAACATATATATATATATATATATATATATAATATGAATATATATCACTAACACTCATGATTTCAATCAAAGTTTCCAGCTGAATAAGCAGGGGTTCGAATCTCTGCCCGGCCAGAAGCTATTACCATAAATGAATTCCAGTGGATATATATCACCAAGATAGAATTCGGTATTCGGTATTAAATGCCATATATATATATATATATGTGTGTGTGTGTGTGTGTGTGTGTGTGTGTGTACATTTTATATATATATATATATATATATGCTAGACACTTAATTCGTACTAATATTCTCCTTTGCAAAAACACCCTTCCTGGTACAACACTATTGCCACCCCAAGGAAAATGCTTTATCTATATGGAGTTGCTATCTTTATCTCTCTCTAGACATTAGGTTTACTGGGACAACCTAAGCGCCAAGTTCGTAATTTTTAATTTTTTTTATTTTTGGGTTTCCCTTTTGAGAAAAAAGCTGATAGTTCCCAAGAGAAATATTTAGGAGCGTTGTACACTCTGTGTTTGTCCGTGTTTCTGGTGCTTATAACCTTTAATATATACAGTATAATATTTCATGGTTCTTTCCATTTTTTATATTTTTACTTCTTGTAGTAAGGCAAAGACCAGTATTTCACTTTCGCTTTCATTATATTTTCAGCCGTATGTTTTCTGTTTATGATTAATGGAAATCATAATTCAATCTCCAACCGCGGGTACACAGGTAGCTGCTAATATAATTATTACAGCTGTGATTACAAATTCTTTAGTGCATCATTCCTTTCATAGCTTAATACAAGGACTTAGAGGTACCAATGATTGTTTTTATTGTTTTTCTTACTGGTTTTACTTACATGAGAGACTGAAGATTCAAATTTCTGATAAATTCAAACTGTAAGACTTCACAACCAAGGAATACATATTTTTTTTTTTTATCTTTTATTATGAAAATACAATTACATTTTCTTAGCATACATTTTTTGTTTCAAGTAAATTTGCAAGTAAACTATTATTATAATCGTTATTATTACCAAATCCTCATTACCATTAAAACCATTCACAATATCGGTATCTTATTAACATTATCATAATTGTTTTAGTAATAAAATACGTTAATTCTAATGTTGATATTAACATGAATGTTGTCATTATAACTAACAAAACCCTTTAAGCCATAGCCCTAACCCCCCTCCCCCAACAATTCCCCCCTTACACGAACCATCCTCCCCAGTAACTGAGTTTCATTTGCCCGCCGAAGGACAAGAGTTATTCCACGCCGTTCCACATCGTATCCTGACTAATTGGAACCAAATGGCATCACTTCAGAGGCACTGGCGGAACCAGAAATACTTCATATTGGAAAGTTTCATTTAATGGTTCTTGGTGTATACTCCTTTGCAAAATGACGGTCTTTCATCTTAATTGGTTTTCAAGGTTTGATTTCTTAACGAAATTTGCACTCCTACTGCATGTTGATAGAGAAAATGATTCGAATTCATGTGAGTCTGATATACTAGTAACTGGTATAACCTTATACGCTAAGAGTATCTAAAATTAAAAGTCAGACGCTTTTTAAGTAAAAAACAACAGCGAAAACAACAACACTCATAAAGCAATGACATCAACATAGCAACAACACCTACAATAGTACCAATAACAGCATGTATAATAATAACAATTAACTAAAAAAGGAGAAAAAATTCATTTTAATTCTTAACTTACTCTGAAGTTTGGATAGTCAATCACAGCATTCAATGAGAAAAGCATTATTAACAACAAAAACAACAACAACAACAACAACAACAGAACCAATAATAATGCACCCAATATCTATAATCAAATAGAAATCAAATATTCAACTGTGCTTTAATCCAAGCATCGAAGATATTTGCTTGAGCCTCCGCTGTGCATTTCTGCACATATCCCGAGGCAGTATCTCATGCACTCGGCATCCTGATATAAATGCACATATCCCGAGGCAGTATCTCATGCACTCGGCATCCTGATATAAATGCACATATCCCGAGGCAGTATCTCATGCACTCGGCATCCTGATATAAATGCAAATGAGGTTTGTGTTGCAGCATTTGACGCTGCATTATCTCGTTGCAAAGTTTTCCTTTCTGGTGTGAATGCGTCGGAGAGACCTAAAGACTGATACTTATTTAAGGAAACGAATACATGAACACGTTGAGAGAGAGAGAGAGAGAGAGAGAGAGAGAGAGAGAGAGAGAGAGAGAGCATTAAGAATTTAAAGAATCGTGTACCAATATTTAAAAAATGAACCAATAAAATGAAACGAGAGAGAGAGAGAGAGAGAGAGAGAGAGAGAGAGAGAGAATTAAGAATTTAAAGAATCGAGTACCAATAGACAAAGAATGAACAAATAAAATGATACGAGAGAGAGAGAGAGAGAGAGAGAGAGAGAGAGAGAGAGAGTATTAAGAATTTAAAGAATCGAGTACCAATAGACAAAGAATGAACAAATAAAATGATACGAGAGAGAGAGAGAGAGAGAGAGAGAGAGAGAGAGAGAGAGAGAAAGGGTTTAAGAACTTAAAGAATCGAGTACCAATAGACAAAGAATGAAAAAATAAAATGAAACGAGAGAGAGAGAGAGAGAGAGAGAGAGAGAGAGAGAGAGATTCCAAAAAATCGAGTACCAATAGATAAAAAATGAAACGAGAGAGAGAGAGAGAGAGAGAGAGAGAGAGAGAGAGAGAGAGAATCATCTTTTAAAAACTCTTTAACATAACTTAGTGATAATGACACTTTATTCTGACGTTGTAAAAGCTACGAGCCTAAAACTGATAGTTCAGATAGGTAGTTTGTCTAACATGGATTTTCATAGCTTTCGAATTATAATGCATAATTATATTATCATTATTATTATTAAATGCTGATTATTATTATTATTATTATTATTATTATTATTATTATTATTATTATTATTATTATTATTATTATAGTGGTTGTGGTTTTTGTAAGACAAAACGCTGATTCTTTATCATTATCAGAATGAATTCTGAGGTCTAGATATAACTTTCCCTAAACCCAACTAGGTTGTTAAGGGAAGCATAAATTTGGATATAGTATATTTAAAATAATCTCTCCTTTTGATAAAAATTATCTCCCCTTTTAATAATCACTCCTTTTGATAAAAAATATATATGGTTTGATAAAAATAATCTCTCCTTACAATAGAAATATCTCTCCATTCGATTGGCATATTCAAATTTATCTCTCGGTTTTCATATGGGATATTGAACATCGCCTCTTCCATAAAATGTGTTATAGGAGATATTGTCTCTCCCTGATGATTTGGCTTAATAAATACAACTTTCCTTGTTATCTGCTTTATCAAAAACTTGCGCTTCATTTTGTAATAAAAAAAATGATCTCTCATTATTTGATCTAACAATCAAAATCATCTCTCCTTTTCTATCTGGCTTACGCAAAATTTTTTCTCCATTATTATGATATCAAATTACCTAAATTATTTTTTCTTCTGGGATTTGGCTAACTAAAATTTCTCTCATTTATTAATCAGTGCTTTCAAAAGCATCTCTCCATTTTGATTAGTATTAAGGAAAAATCTCTCTTTTTGAGCAGAAGTAATCAAAATAATCTTTCGTCTTTAAAATACCTAAATAAAATATATTTCGTTTCTTTTTCTGAAGTAATGAAAATAATCTCTATATTCCTATCTAACAAGACGAAAATTCTCTCTATTTTTATCAAGCTTTATCAAAATTATTTCTTCCTTTTTTATCAGTAATAATTAGGATGATCTCTCTTGTCAATTTGGCATAACCAACGCAAAATAAAAAAAAAAACCCGATTTAAGAAAAGACGCAAGTGGAAGAAAAGAGTAGTTATTAACCCAAACTACCGATGTTATACTCTGTAATTAGGTCTGTTTCCGCTGAGCACTGGCGGGGTGCATACACATTAGCCTACTTGAGCCCTTGCCACTATTATGGTAAGGAATTCTTAAATATATGATAGTCTCTTTTCCCTTTTTTCTCAATTATACATTATCATCATTTCATTTCATTCAAGTAATTTCAGCACCGCTGTGGTATTTATGTTTTTCACTGTGAATGACATTTTATTCTTATTTAATTAATAAAAAAGAAGAGCATGTAAGCACTGTGCGCATTTATATGCTTCAAATATAAACTGCGCAATTTAACGTATATGAGAAGTTTCCTTTTAAACTACATTGGATTTAAATTTTTCACAGCATTTCTAGTTATGCTAGTGAAGTAGATCAAACTAAATGTGCCCCAATTTCTTTCCTTTTCGCCAATTCATTAAAAGTTCATAAGAATTTACTTAAAACAGAGGATGAGTCCCATAATTTTCCTAAACAGAGCTCAGAGACAGAGAAATGACACAGGTCCCCCTAACAAACTACGCGTCATTCAACGCTATACTTAATACATTCATATTCCAAAAAGTCGCTGTACTGTATATCTTACCTCTTAACTTTCCTTGTAAAACATTAAGAATTCATCGGGATTTTCGGAACTTTTTTTACGAAGATACAAATTGTCTACTGTATCCTTTTTTAATGCCTTGCTATCCAGGTACATGGTTGTGTAATACACTGCCACACTGAAACCTCAGGAATAATTAAAATGTAACGAAACAAATATAACGACGAAGAAGTCGTCTTCAGCCCACCAGAGTAATATTCAGACTAAAAGCAAATGGTACAGGTGGTTAAGGTGTTTAACTGCCTTACGACCTGTAATGGCAGCCTCTGTAAGAGACGAACTTGGCTCATTGGGCTGGTTAATATCCTTCCTTTTAATAATAACGACGTCAGATAGCCTATTTCGGGTAAGCCGATTATCAGGTGATCAGTAGAAATATCAAGGTATTTTATGTGAAGTTTCCTTGATTATATTGGGATATTTCTTCCCGTTAACTGAGAAAATTATCGTATTCTTCGTGAAATACTGATATGGCTTACATTTCATAATGGAATATATATCTTACTATTAACTAAGAAGATACACATTACTTTTTATTGCCTGAAAACATATATCAATTCAAGGTATTATGATTATATCTTTCTCTATATTGGTAAAAACTACACCTCATCACTGATGGAATATTTGAGAAAACTCGTCATTAGTTACAACTACGAGAATCGGGGATATATATGAGTCAGAATTTTGATTTATTTCTCATCGGATATCGTACAATATCGATATATAAGAAAGACTTACGTAATCTATGTACCAAAGCATTACCATAAAATATTTCACAACAAGAGGATGGAACATCAGCATAAATTATTACTCGTTAGAATACATTATGACCTCATGGCTTATTTAATTTCAACCTTGATACATCTTTCATTCATATAGTGAAAGAAGTACAAAGAATATGTATTGAATCTCTCATTAAATTTCTTTTGAGTCATTTTATCATGTGAACGTTCGTGACGATATATTATTTTACATTTAGAGGTGTATTTTGCTTAAAAAATCCACGTGAATATATAAAGTGAAGGAAAACAAATGTATTGTGCGAATTCGTATAGACATACAAAGACACTCACACACATATCTATATCCATCTATCTATCTATCTATCTATATATATATATATATATATATAATATATATATATATATATATATATATATATATATATATTATAGAGTGTGTGTTTGTGTGTGTGTGATAAATTTTGCATATTTAGATGTGTTTTTCATATCAAAGTAAGCCATACATTATACTCCCCAAATATCTGTGCCATATTTATCATTAAATCAAAGCCAAATACAAACATACCAATTAGCTAAAATTGTGGAGATGGGTTGATTTCAATTCTAAGTACAAAAAAAACCTAAATTCGACTGTAAGTATAGGAGAATTGTCAAAAAATTTATCTCTCTGGGTGGCTATATGGAATATTACTGTTGTCCCAATTTCTCGGCCCAGGGTTCGATTCCCCAGCCGACCAGAAGCTATTATCTTTGAGTTGATTCCCCCTTGGGTCTCTGATCCCAGGATAGTGAGGGAATCCAGATATTAAGGGAGTATAATATATGGCTTATTTGAATATATATATATATATATATATATATATATATATATATATATATATATATATTATATATATTATATATATATATATATATATATATATATATATATATATATATATATATATATATATATATTACGCACATGTACTGTATGTATGTATATACATACACAAACACACACACATATATTTCATTTATATATATATATATATGAAAAATTTTAAGTAATTTTTATTTTTCCTATCATACTTACCGAGAATTACCTCTTCGGAGGGTCCTTGACCCTCTCTGAAACTCGACCAAGATTTCCCGCGCTACCCCCCCCCCCCTATCTCGCTCCCGATAGTTCCTACCCCCGCCGCCAGGATAATTCCTGCGGCCCGGATTAGGGCAGGTCACTGCTTTTCCCGGGTCAGGATCTCATTAAGTCCTCCGTTTAGCCCGACTCGGCAATGGAAGAATGGCACTCGGGGACGGAAGGGAGGGCCATTACTCAGAGGTAATTCTCGGTAAGTATGTTAGGAAAAATAAAAATTACTTAACATTTTTCATTTGTTCCGACACGAATACTTTACCTCGAATTACCTCTTCGGAGACTTACACTTTAGGAGGCGGGAGAGCCATTCTGCCACTTGGTTAGGCACATGGTGCCTGGAGGGCTACGTAATGCGGGGGTACAGAGAGCGGATAGGGGGTAGCAGTGGAAAACTTACGCTTATAATTTAAGGCTTACCTCTTGACATTTTCTCTACTGAATCTTCTCCTGAAGAAGTAGGGATGAGTCTATTCACTTGTTGGGGACGTCTTCCAGCCTGCCACTACACAGCTTGGAGGGCGGCGATGACTGTCCCAATGGAGAATCCATCCAAAGACTTTCTTGAGTAGTCTTTGAGGTAGTGGGCCGTGAAGGTCGACTGGTGTGACCAAGTGCCGGCCTGCAGGATCTGGCCCACTGCCATATTTCTCTCAAAGGCCAAGGAAGTGCTCAGGCCTCTGATGTCATGGGGACGGGGAGTGCCTGGTACCGCCACCTTGTCTTCTTCATAAGCCCTAGTGATGACTTGTCTCAGCCAGAAGGAAATAGTGTTCTTGGACACTTGCTTCTTATTAACGCCTGAAGAGACGAAGAGGTTCTTGGCACCCGGACGGAGATGGGCCGTCCTTTCCAGGTATTTCCTGATCGTCCTGACCGGGCATAACTTCAGGTCGTCCATATTACCTGTCTTGGGGATGGCCGGAAAAGAGAAACCTTCAAACCTCGGGTCCCAGACTGCTGGGTTCTGAGTCTTTGCTACAAAGGAGGGTACGAACTTGAAAGATACCTCCTTCCACCCTTTGGAGTGTGCCACGTCGTAGGAGAGACCGTGGATCTCACCTACCCTCTTAGCCGAAGCTAAGGCTAGCAAGAAGACTGTCTTGAGGGTGAGATCTTTGTCCCCGATATCTCTGAGTGGTTCAAAGGGCGGACGACACAACATTTTCAGGACCTTGGCCAGGTCCCATCTAGGCACTCTCCTGGCTTGGGGAGGGCAGGATTGTTCGAAACTTCTAATCAGCATCCCTATGTGTCTTGAGGTCCCCAGGTCGATGCCTTTCAGGAGAAAGACTTGGCCTAAGGCTGCTCGTACTCCTTTAATAGCCGGGATTGACATTCCTATTTTATCCCTAAGGTACACTAGAAAATCAGCTATGTCAGGGACCGAGGCTTTGAGAGGTCTTATTTGTTTTGTCGCGCACCATTTCGTAAAGGCGGCCCACTTCGCCTGGTAGACTACGGTAGAGGATTTTCTTAGATATAGGGACATCCTCTTGGCTGTGGAGGAGGAGTACCCCCTCCTTCCTCAGGAGTCGCTCGATAGTCTCCAGGCGTGAAGGCGAAGAGAGAGAGGGTTGTCGTGGAACCTGAGGAAGTGCGGTTGACTCAGTAGATCTGACCTGGGGGGCAGAGGCCATGGCGGATGGCTTGCCAGGTCTTTCAGATCCACGAACCACTCTCTCTCCGGCCACCAGGGCGCTACCAAAGTCATCTTTAGGTTTTGGGAGGTTCTTACTCTGTTGAGCACTTGTCTTAGCAGCGTGAAGGGGGGAAAGGCATAAACGTCCAGGTTGTCCCACCTGTGCTGGAAGGCGTCTTCTAGGGCTGCTCCTTCTTCTGGTACCGGGGAGCAATAAACCGGTAACTTGGCGTTGAGCTTTGTTGCGAATAGGTCTATCACCGGGGAGCCCCAGCGTTGAAGGATGAGTCTGGCCACCGCTGGTTGTAGGGACCATTCTGTCCCTACTATCTGACCTATCCTGCTGAGGCCGTCGGCTAGCACGTTCCTTTTCCCGGGGATGAACCTTGCTAGCAGTGTTACCTGGTGTTCGTCCGCCCAGTGCAAGATGTTTACGGTGAGGTCGCACAGTTCCTTCGACTTCATGCCCCCTTGTTTCTTGATGTAGGCTACCACCGTGGCGTTGTCGCACATTAGGGCCACGGTGTTTCCCTTCAACCGACTTGCAAAGTGCAGACATGCCTTTTGTACTGCTTTTAGCTCTAGGACGTTGATGTGGCGATGCTTTTCGGTCTCTGACCAGGTCCCGCTTGCTGTTTCCTCCCGCAGGTGGGCTCCCCACCCTAGGCTGGAGGCGTCCGTGAACAGGAGAAACTCGGGGGGACAGGACCCGAGGGGCATCCCCTTGAGGGAGTTCGACTGGCATCTCCACCAATTCAAGGCTGCTTTCGTGTCCGGGAGGACTGGGATCGATGTTTTCTGAGAGCCTGTCTGGGACCATAGAGCCTTGAGGTTCCATTGTACGGGTCTGAGCCGTATCTTCCCTTGGGGGACTAGCTTCTCTAATGAGACCAGATGGCCTATCAGCCTCTGCCAGTCTTTCGCTTTCCTGGGAAGCCCCGACAGGAACGGCTGAATGATCTTGACGAGGTTCTGTATCCTGTCTTCCGAGGGGAAGGCCTTCCCCTGCACGGTGTCCAACGTCATCCCCAAGTACCCCATTTTGTTGGATGGCGTTAGGTTCGATTTCTCCAGGTTGATAATGATTCCCAGACTCCTGCAGAAACGGAGGAGGTCCTTTCCTTGCTCTTCCAAGAGGGCCTTTGAACTGGAAAGGAGCAACCAGTCGTCCAGGTACCTGATGAGGCGGATACCTCGTTCGTGAGCCCATACTGAGACTGTCGCGAAGACCCTCGTGAACACCTGAGGGGCCGTCGACAGTCCGAAGCAGAGGGTCCGGAACTGCAGGATCTGGGAGCCCCATTTTACCCGGAGGAACTTCCAACTCGACGGGTGGACCGGAATTTGGAAGTACGCGTCCTTGAGGTCGACCGTCATCATAAAATCTTTCTCCCTCAAGGACATCAGGACGGATTTTGGGGTGTCCATCTTGAAGTCCGTCTTCTTGACGAACCTGTTGAGGGCCGACAGGTCTATCACCGGTCTCCAACCCCCCGTTGCTTTCTCCACCAGGAACAGGCGGCTGTAGAAGCCTGGCCCTGGGAGAAGGACTTCTTCCATGGCTCCCTTTTCCAACATGGAGGAAACTTCTTTTTGCAGGGTAGCCCTTTTCAACGGGTCCCTGGGAGCTAACCATTCTGTTTGGGTGGCTGGAATAAGAGGGGGTGAGTCCGCTATGAAGGGGATCCTGTAGCCTTCTTTCAGGACGGACACCGTCCAAGCATCCGCCCCATACGTTTTCCATGCTTGCCAATAGGGTCTGAGGCATCCCCCAACCCGAGGCTTGGGCGGGAGTAGGGGGCCTCTCCCTCTACCTTCTCCTAGAGGGGCGGCCTGATCTGCCCCTCTTCGAGGCGGAGTAACCCGACCTGAAGGAGCTGCCAGAAGCTGTAGCTCCCCTGCGGAAGGGCTGAGGAGTTGATGTCCAGGAAGAGGCGGGGGCGTCATTCCTCGAAGAGCTGGGGACAGCCTGAGGGGTCACGGCACTATCCGAGACTGACCTCCTATAAGGAGGCCTCCTGGAGGAGGTTTGCTTAGGGACGTTGGTTTCTCTCCTCTTGGACACCTTCTCCATCAGCACTTCTAATTCCTTCAATGGAAACAGGGACTCGCCTCCTAGGGGTAGGGCGCGAATCACTCGCGCCTGTCTGTCTGGGATTTTCCTTGACACTTTGGAAAGCACTGTGTCCCTCTTCCGGAGGACCCAGTTGGCCGTCAAGGAGAGTGCCTGATACGCCATAAATTTGAGAGCTTTCCCCCCGGAGGTGATAAGGTCTGACAGGAGACCTTGTTGTTCCGGGTCGTCGGGGTCTGTGGAGGCCTGTACATTAACTAACGTGGAGGCCCACCAGTCCAGCCATGAAGAGACGTTAATCATGTCCCTCGACATCTCCTCCATCATGCCTGCTTCAGAGGCCGAGAAGGACACAGGGGCTGAGCTGGCCCTTTCGTCCGAGCCGCCTTGTCCTAGTATATCCACGGCTGAGTCCACTCTACAGGGGCCTGGGCGTCGCCCTTCCGGGATATAAACTTTGGCCTGTAGTTTAAGACCCTGGAGGAGTTTGGAGGAACTCTGGGACCTGGGGGCCTCCGCAGTGCTGGCCACCAAGTTGTCGATGTACTCCTGGCCGAGTACTAGGTCTGGGGCGAGAGGCAGGGCCAGAGAGGACTTCGGAAGGACGTCCCGGTGCGTGTATCTCAAGAGGCTCGACCTCCAGGTATTCACCTTCGTCGCCGCGGGTTCCGGAATCCCATGGGTCCTTCTGACGAGGCCTACCACTCTTCTGTAGGCGGAGTCCTCCGACGGGGAAACCTCGCCTCCGTCGACCGAGGCATCGGCTTGGCTGAGGGGAGCCGTGCTTGGGTGGTAAACTGGCCGCTCCCTACTAGGTCCCAGGGAGGCCGTCCCGCAACCGTAGGGCGCACCGTACACGGTTGGGTCTCGCCGTGTGGCGGGTGCCACCGACCCCGGGAGGCCTTTCGACTGGCCCAAGGCTCTGGACGCGGAGGACACGGTCCCGGTGGGAAGACCCGACCCCGGCAACCGTTCCTTCCCGCTCGACGTCCAACCCAGCTGGGCTGGTTCGGTCGGGCTGTCTTCTCGGAAGCGTGCTTCCTCCCGCCGGGCGGGGTGAACCGAAGGCCTCGAGGACTTGTGCCTGAGAGTGAGGTCTTTCTTGCGTGGCCGGTCGAGCGGTTCCAAGTTGTATGTAGGCAGTGACAACTTGGAGGCTCGATCACTGGACCGAGAGTCTGGAGAGCGGTGCTTCCTGGACTCTCCTGGGGGCACGTAGAACCATTCGCCGCCGCCGGGAGAGACCTCCCTCTTGTACTTACGGGAGTGAGAGCGTGGGCGCCTCCTACTGTGCCGCGACCTCGACCTGGAGCGGGAACGATCACTATCGGTCCGCGCTCTCTTACGGTGCCGTTTCTCCCTGCGTTCTCCCCCGGAGGATGAGTCTGCTTCCGAAGAGTCCGAGGGTGCCACGTTCCTCACGTAACGACTGCTAGAGTGATGCGCAGGGGAGGCCCTTCGCCGTCGACCGTCCGAGACAGGGTGCTGGAGAAAGTCCTCGGGAACTGCTGTGGATACCGAGGGTACCGAGTCCACTCTGTCCCTGCTAGAAGGCCATGGACCCAGGGATACGTCCATCTTTAGCGGTGACCTCCCTGGAGTCTTCGGTAACTTCCACCCGAAGGCGTCGCTACTCGGGCGACGAATTCTCGAGTGGTTCTCTTCTGGCGGGGGGGAACCCGACGCACCGGCCCACGAGGGCGGGGGGGAGACTGAGATCGCCACACTGCCCCATACCGGGTCTTCTGAGGAAGCGTGATCCCCTGCCACGTGGCCCGATTTGCCCGAAACACTCGCGGCCCTTCCGTTTACTCCCGAGGGGCCAGCCCTTGGTTCCTCCCTCACACTGGGTTCACTTGGGAGGACACTATGGCTAACAATCACACTGGGGGCTTGTTGGCCACTCCTCTGCGAAGGAGACGGAGAGGCCGAGGCTTCGTCGGACCGATCACTGACCGACTGTAAGGAGGACACGCCACTCACTTTCTTGGGGGAACGCTTAGACGACTTCTTTTTCTTTGTACCATACCGTACCCACTGAATGCCGTCCCAACTCACGCACTCGGGACATGTGTCCGAGGAGGAACAAACTTTACCCCTGCACGTGGAACAAAGGGAATGCGGGTCCACTTCTGGTTTAGAGAGGAAAGCCCCACACGACTTTCCTGCTCTAGGACCAGGACAACGACGCACGTTCTCCATCGTTCGCACACGAAGGTCAACACTAACGAGTTACAGAAACCCTGGATAACACAAGGGGAACGGACTGAGGACACTTTGCGAAAACGCACTATCGCAGAAAAAACACAAGTCCGTACACTGGGAACACGTGGGAACACAACGCGCCAAAGGATCGAGAGTTTAAGCGAGAGAGTGAGATGTTTCGTATCTCACGACCAAGGACTTAATGAGATCCTGACCCGGGAAAAGCAGTGACCTGCCCTAATCCGGGCCGCAGGAATTATCCTGGCGGCGGGGGGTAGGAACTATCGGGAGCGAGATAGGGGGGGTAGCGCGGGAAATCTTGGTCGAGTTTGAGAGAGGGTCAAGGACCCTCCGAAGAGGTAATTCGAGGTAAAGTATTCGTGTCGGAACAAATATATATATATATATACAGTATATATATAAATATATATATATATATATATATACATATATATATATATATATACATATATATATATATATATATATATATATATATATATAGATAGATAGATATAGATATATATACATATACAGAGAGAGAGAGAGAGAGAGAGAGAGAGAGAGAGAGAGAGAGAGAACTTTCTCTCTCTCTCTCTCTCTCTCTCTCTCTCTCTCTCTCTCTCTCTCTCTCTCTCTCTCTCTCTCTCTCTCTCTCTCCCTAGTTTACAAAACTGCATTGAAACAAAATACACATTTCTATTTCTATCGTAAGAAGTTTTCATGGACATCAGAGCCTGACGTCCACAAGAATATTAAGACAAAACTTATTCACATCAATCACAGAGTCAAATTTAGTATCAGCTACACCTGTCAAATGGCACTGGGACAAGAGAGAGAGAGAGAGAGAGAGAGAGAGAGAGAGAGAGAGAGAGAGAGAGAGACTCAAGGGCACTTGCATTGTCAGAGCATCCTCCATACAAAGCTATTTTCGTCATTCTTATGACCCATTTCATTTTCCTCGGTGTCTCCTTCCATCCTCAGCCCTCTATGTTAAAGCTTTCCTAACCGAGTATTCCCCTCTTCTCCCATTTAAAATTCTCACGAGATGTTTTCGTTATTTTCTGTTCTTCCTTGAGAGAGGAGACGAGTGTGGAGGCTCCCGTGTGCCGTAGATCTAATAAGATACATAAGAATCTTGATGCATTTGTTTCGGTTAGGCCTAAGGGGAAAGAAGAAGATATATAACCAGACTGAATATTTTCCAATTTGGAATTATAGATCGACATTCTAGATCAGCTTCAATTTCCTAATTTTACAGTTCATTTAATGCAATAACATTTCGTCTGACTCGGCACATGTTTAGCATTCCATAAATTCATACATTGTGTTTCATTTTGATTTCAATTCTGAGCCTGTTGTTATTGTTGTTGCTGCTGTAGATTGCCTGGCTCTTCTAACCAGGCACGGGCTCTTGTAAATCTGCAAACCCTAAGTGTTTAAAGGTTTAATGGCCACTCATGAGTGTAAGAAGCAAGGGACAGTTACATTGCCCATGCACCATCTCCACCTAAGCTGGGACCAGGCAAACACCCCA
>NC_090739.1:25192636-25197636 GCF_036898095.1 Palaemon carinicauda
GTGCATACGTGCTCTTTTTTTTTTTTTTTATTAATTAAATAAGGAAAAATGTCATTCATGTGAAAAACACAAATACCACAGCGGTGCTGAAATTACTTGAATAAAATGAAATGATGATAATGTATAATTGAGAAATAGGGAAAAGAGACTATCGTATAATTAAGAATGCCGCTCTATGATAGTGCAAAGGCTCAAGTAGGCTAATGTGTATGCACCCCGCCAGTGCTCTGCGGAAACAGACCTAATTACAGAGTATGATATCGGTAGTTTGGGTTAATAACTACTCTTGTCTTCCCCTTCCCTTTTTTCTTATATCGGGTTTCTTTGTGTTGGTTATGACAAATTGAAAAGGAGAGTATTATAATTCGAAAGCTATGAAAATCCATATTAGACAATCTTAATCTCAACAAGCAGTTTCAAGCTCGTAGTTTTTGCAGGGTTTAAAAGAATATCCCTCTCTCTCTCTCTCTCTCTCTCTCTCTCCTCTCTCTCTCTCGCTCTCTCCCTCTCTCTCTCTCTCTCTCTCTCTCTCTCTTATTGTTCACCTCCTTATCTATTGATACTCGATTGAAAGACCTAATCTCTCTCTCTCTCTCTCTCTCTCTCTCTCTCCTCTCTCTCTCTCTCTCTCTCTCTCTCTCTCTCTCTCTCTCTCTAAATTTTTAGAGGAAAATAAACTAATCTCTTTAAGCCAACATGGATTCCGACCAAAATTGTCTACTGAAACATCCCTGTTAAAATTATCTGACAAGATTTATGAAAATATAGACAACAAAAAAGTTTCCTTACTTTTATTACTAGATTTATTTAAGGCTTTTGATAGCGTAAATCATGCCATATTATTGGAGAAATGTACGTTGATGAATATTGATCAGAGCTGGTTTAAGAGCTACCTTGAGAATAGGTTTCAGTCCGTCAGGCTCTAGTGGTACTGTATCATCGAAGAAAAATATTCAATTTGGAGTACCTCAGGGATCAATTCTCGGCTCTATACTTTTTCTGGTATATGTTAATGATCTCGTGAGATCAATACCTGGCTGTTTTATAATTCAATATGCTGATGACACGCAAATACTAATAGGTGACATTAAGGATATAGCCGACATGATTTGTAAGGCAGAAGACATTCTAAACAGAGCTAAAGATTACTTTTTGAGAAATGGCTTACTTTTAAATGAGAAAAAGACACAGTTTATCATTATTGGATCCAGGCAATATGTGTCAGATATTGGAGATGAGGTACAGATAAATTTTAATGGAAATATAATTAAGCCAATGACGACTGTGAAAAATTTAGGTGTTCATTTCGATCGGTACATGAACTTTGACTATCACATAGACGAAATGTATAAAAAGGTAATGGGTACTCTTATATACTTGAATAGAGTAAAAGATAACTTTGAGTCAAGTACTCGCAAGATAGTCGTCCAGTCACTAGCTTTAGGTTTTATAAAATATTGCTTAAAAGTTTGGGGATGTACTAACAAATCACAGCTACAAAAAGTACAAAAGCTGCAGAACTTTGCAGCAAGAGTGGCTGTTGGCAACGTTAGAAAGTTTGAACATGTAACTCCACACTTAAAGGAATTGGAATGGTTTGAAAATAAGGAGACCAGTATACTCTTGACATGTGCACTATGGTATATAATGCTTTAAATAATAAAATTCCAGATTGGTTATACAGTTTCCCACCTGTATCTTTATTCAGTAATGTCACTACGCGCCAAAGGGATGATTTGTATGTTGCAAGACATAAAACTAGTATTGGCTCAAGGCAAATCAGAGTCCGAGGTCCAGTGTTGTATAATAAACAGCCCCGTGAAATAAAAGAATCAGGCTCTGTGTCTATTTTTAAGTCAAAACTAAGGAATTTACTTTTAACAGTCTTAATTGTTCTTTTAATCATTAGTACTTTATTCTTAGATTTTAATCTGGCTTATTTTTATGTCTTTTACTACTGATACTACATTGTAGTTTTTAAAACCAAGTATCCTAATTCAAAATGGGTTCTGAGTCTGTACATATTTGTTGGGACTTATTTATTGAAATCTTATGACTATCTGATTTTTACTACATATCCTATTTTTTTAGAACTGTCTTAGTTTATTTTATTGCCTGTACGTATTTTTATATACTTATTTATTGATAATTTATGACTATTTGGATTTCTATTTGAAGCTCATTTTACCTATGACTCTACTTTTATGCATAGTTTCAAATAGTTTCCTATGGTATTTATATTGTTGCTATTTTTAATGATTTTGATATTCTTAACCTATACCAAGTTTTATGTATGAGTTAAATTCAAATGTTTTATACTGACATGGCTACTTATGTAGAATAACCCAATGTACAATTGGAAATAAAGGATTATTATTATTATTATTATTATTATTACTCTCTCTCTCTCTCTCTCTCTCTCTCTCTCTCTCTCTCTCTCTCTCTCTCTCTCTCTCTCTCTCTCTCTCTCTCTCTCTCTCTCCTCAACGCGTTCATGTATTCGGTTTCCTTAAATAAGTATCAGTCTTTAGGTCTCTCCGACGCATTCACACCAGAAAGGAAAACTTTGCAACGAGATAATGCAGCGTCAAATGCTGCAACACAAACCTCATTTGCATTTATATCAGGATGCCGAGTGCATGAGATACTGCCTCGGGATATGTGCATGAATGCACAGCCGAGGCTCAAGCAAAATATCTTCGATGCTTGGATTCAAGTACAGTTGAATATTTGATTTTCATTTGATTATAGATATTATTATTATTATTATTATTATTATTATTATTATTATTATTGTTTTTGTTGTTGTTGTTGTTGTTGTTGTTGTTATGAATAAAGCTTTTCTCACAGAATGCAGTGATTGACTATCTTAACTTTAGAGCAAGTTGAAGATTAAAACGCTATTATTCCCTTCTTTAGTTAATTGTTATTATTATAGATGTTGTTATGGATATTATTGTAGTTGTTGTTGTTGCTATGTTGATGTCATTGCTTTTTAACTGTTGTTGTTTTTGCTGTTTTTATTTTTCTTATAAAGCTTCGGACTTTTCATTCTAGAGCAACTTAGCATATAAGATTACACCAGCTCCTAGTATATCAGAGACACATAAATTAAAATCATGTTCACTATTAACAACATCGTTGTTTTCATCTTTATGACCATCATGAAGAAAACCAAAGTCTAAACAGAAATACAACTCTTATGTTAAGATTCCCCTGATCACATCTATTGTCAACACGCTCTATCGAACTCTCCTAATATGTTTTAAGATGAAAGGAAAATATTACTATAAAAATGCTAACTATTAAAGACAGTTTATGCTTACAAATTAAATCCTCATCATAGAACACTAGTAACAAAAACGGCATCTCATTTTGTAGATTTCAAATTGGAAAAGTATTGTTTATATCAGGTACTGGTTTCCTATTGCGCAGTTCGGCAGACTGAGATCTGCATCCTTATGTAAAGGTCATTGGGGATAGAAACTGACCCTGGACTGGAAGAAGGCAAGTGGAAACATGAATAATGTACAAATGTACATATGTACAAATTTGGTTAAAGCAATCAGACCTTGAAAATCAATTAAGATGAAAAAACCTCATTTTAGAAAGGCGTAAACAATAGACTTTATAATATAGCTATTCGTGTTTTTATTGATTTATTAGAGCCCTAATCAATTTAGATATTAATAATAATCAATCATATTTTATTAGGAAATGACAAACATAATTGTGTTGATAGTATCTGTTCAAGAAAGGTTCCCCAGATTTTCATCAGTTCATGATCCAAGTGGCGAAATTACCTATGAATTTTACGGGTGCGTGTCAACATCCTTTGAATCTTGTGGGTTTTTTTCCAGTACCGTCAGACCTATTCCGCAAATCTCATGCATTGAAAATCCATTGCAGCATATGATTCATCACAAGAAAAAAAGGCATAATAGAATATAGACTCTTACTAATGTTTATATCTAATTATAATCCGTATTATCTCGTACCCTAGTAAATAGGGCATCTCAAACTTCAGATACTTCGTTATCCTTTTCCCTCCATTGTGATATATATCTTAATTGGTTTCTATTCTCTTCCTGTTGCAATTCTATTCTATTCCATTCCCCTTCAACCACTATTCAAGAGGAAATCTTGCAAAAGCGCTCAACTTGGGGGAAGTTAGGTTAGCTGAGATATTAAAGAATCGACCTTTTAATAACATTCTCTCGAAGTATAAAAGGCGAACCTGAGATTTTCTCTTGGAGAGATCTCTAATTGTTATCTCGATGCTCAGAAGATGAACTGCATAATGATCGCCATGGGAATGTCGCTTAGAGATTTGTCATTGCTATTTCATGATGAATTGCAGTGCTAGTATTTATTGCGCTAATTAATTAATTAATTTATTTATTTATTTGCTGTTGTGTAATTTGTCCTTCTCAGTATAATTCACATAACATCAAAATACAATTTATTTTTCGATAGCAGAAAATTTAGATGAACTTCTTCTTCTTCCTCTTCTTGTTGCCCACCATTATCCCTACATGGGGGTCGGTTGCCTGATGTACCTTCTTCAAAATTGAAATGAACTATCCTGCCTATATGAATGGTACTTAAGTTAAACTGAATATGCGTAAATAATGCGGACAATCATAGGGGTCTTGCAGCCTCACCGCTTTGTAATTGCCGGGAGCAAAAAGGCTGATTATGTTTTATGTTATACTCAAGGTCGTTCAATCATTAGATTTAGTCTGCATTGGGTCTGTTCATCATTTGGATTGGTAGCACAAAAAAAAAAGGCATTGAATATCCACAGGGCAGGGAGTTGGGTTAATAGTCTCGCCTTATCAATATTTGCTGAACATTGGAAGGTAACCATTCCAGGCTCCATCCCCTCCAAGAGTAAGGAAGAATATATATATATATATATATATATATATATATATATATATATATATATATATATATATATATATATATATATATATATATGAATGTGTATACTGTAT
>NC_090739.1:25202636-25205136 GCF_036898095.1 Palaemon carinicauda
ATATATATATATATATATATGTATATATATATTACATATATATATCTACTTATATATTACATATATATAAATATAATATATATATATATATAGAGAGAGAGAGAGAGAGAGAGAGAGAGAGAGAGAGAGAGAGAGAGAGAGAGAGAGAGAGAGAGAGAGAGAGATACGTATATATACATATATACACACTTATATATAAATTATTTTTATTTATATGTATATATATATATATATATATATATATATATATATATATATATATATATATATATATATATAAATTATATGCATATATACATATGTGTATTGTATACAGTATGTGTATATATCTATATATATATATATGTATATATATATATATATATATATATATATATATATATATATATATATATATATATATATTAGTGGTATATATATTTATGTATGTATAACTGTAGACATACTATATATAATATTGCCTGTTTTTCTTATAGTTATATTCATTCTTTCTTTATTCAGCAAAGATTTTAAAAATGCCAATTTTGTATATGATTTTTTTAATAAGCATAAGACTTTTAAAAAGAACATTTCTGAAGTTCAATAATCTTTAAGTGACTATATTTTGTTCCCCATCTTTTGAAATATTCCATCGATTTCTTATAAGTCCTATCAAGGAATATCGTCGATCGATTTAAAATCCCTAAAAGACAATCACTATCCCATAAATGAAGGAAGATTCCAAATATTCCAGAAATCAAACATTGTCTCCACACTTTCCTTCACTCAGACTCTTGCAGAATAATCTCTTCCCCAGCTCGCTTTTGTCTCGATCCTTCTGATTGGCAGCTGACGTCACAAAACCTCCTTACCTGCTGCAGCAAACACTCTCCGTAATGAACGGGTTATAGCACCTGTTATGGAAGTAGCACAGGGCATTTTATGGGCCTATGAAGGGTGTCATATGAGGAATACTCTTTGATATGCGATGAAGGCTTAGCCAGTTCCTCAGAAATCTATGCCCTTACTTTTTTCTTTACCACGTGCCATATATATATATATATATATATATATATATATATATATATATATATATATATATATATATATATATATATATATATATATATATATATATATATATATATATATATATATATATAGTAGATAGTTGGGATTTCTTTCGGGAATCGCAATCTAGGTAAGAATAAAATGTTCAGTGCTGTTAGCATCTTCATTTGGTACCTTTACACCTAACTTGTGTCATCTTCAGCTTATCTGTAATTGTTATTATGTAAAATTGATTAAAAAAAAATTATTAGCAGATAATTAGGAAGATATACTTCCAAGAGCCTCCCAACTAGTTCTAAAATCAAACCAATCAAAAAACTTAAAACCATATAAAAGACTAGATGAGACTCTTGGAGTTTTTATACATTTTAAAGACAAAACCCAGCTGGAATGAGGGGCTTACCTGTTCAGTTACCGGTGACCCATTGATCCGTTGAGGCAAATACAATTTATTAGCCCATCCTCTCTCTCTCTCTCTCTCTCTCTCTCTCTCTCTCTCTCTCTCTCTATCTCTCTCTTTCTGTTAATGTATATCTTATGCATATATGTGTATATATATATATATATATATATATATATATATGATGTAGGGGCTCACTACTGCACTGTGATTGTTCAGTGGCTACTTTCTTCTTGGTAAGGGTATAAGAGACTATGTAGCTATGGTAAGCAGCTCTTCCAGGAGAAGGACACTCCAAAATCAAACCATTGTTCTCCAGTCTTGGGTAGTGCCATAGCTCCTGTACCATGGTCTTCCACTGTCTTGGGTTAGAGTTCTATTGCTTGAGGGTACATTCGGGCACACTATTCTATCTAGTTTCTCTTCCACTTGTTTTGTTAAAGTTATTATAATTTATATTGGGAATATTTATTTTAATGTTATTACTGTTCTTGTAATATATTAGTTTTCTTTATTTTTTTCCTTACTAGGCTATTTTCCCTGTTGGGGCCCCTGTGCTTATAGCATGCTGCTTTTCAAACTATGGTTGTAGCTTAGCAAGGGATATAATATATATATATATATATATATATATATATATATATATATATATATATATATATATGTGTGTGTGTGTGTGTGTGTGTGTGTGTGTGTGTGTTTATGTATATGTATATATGTATAGATAGATATATACATTCCCATAGGAGCAGCTGCTCTTTCATTCAGTTTTCATAGATTTTTCACAGAAATCTTCGTAATTTCTTCAGATTTTAGGGCATTAGTCTTCGATTAAAGAAACAATTATTTCTTCATTCCGTAACAAGAACACTGTATTGACAAGCGTTTGTCTTTAATAACTGAATACTAATTTACGTCAAATTACAAATATTTTTATGAAGATGCAAAATAAATCACGAATGATTATTTCTAGATATTTTAGATGTATAAACATTAATATTTATCTGTCAAAGTCCTTCCTTATACCAGTGTTTATTCGCTGACGAAAAT
>NC_090739.1:25210136-25217636 GCF_036898095.1 Palaemon carinicauda
TGCAACCTCACCATCCTTGTAAGCTAAGGATGGGGGTTTGGTGGTGGAGCCTATATTTCTATCTGCTGAGTCATCAGCAGCCATTGCCTGGCCCTCCTTTGATCCTAGCTTGGGTGGAGAGTGGGCTTGGGCGCTTATCATATGTATATATGGTGAGTCTCTAGGGCATTGTCCTGCTTGCTAGGGCAATGTCACTGTCCATTGCCTCTGCCATTCATGAGCAATCTTTAAACCTTTAATCTATTCAAGTTTGATTCGTAAAATGATAATTCCACTTCCTACCTCTCCAATAACTAGATTTCCCAAACACGCACATTCATTTAACTTTCAAATTTACCTTATTTCAACAACTTTCACGATACAATGAAAACCCAAATTAATAGGCTTTCATTATTAAAATGGCGCTTACCGGGAAATTAGCGGATAGAAATTCCAAGTGTTTCTTAATTAGATTTTGCAAATTACCGAGCAATTTGCACGGCACCAATATCGCAACAGGTTTACCAACTCGTATAATTAAGTCCTCGTTTACGCTGGCAGTCTCGCTCTAACGAATGTCCTTTGCGTATCATGGAATTATTAAGCGTCAAATTACCATGAGAATGTTCGAATTCTCTCTCTCTCTCTCTCTCTCTCTCTCTCTCTCTCTCTCTCGGAGGCTCGGAGCGCCATCTTGGACTTTGTCTGTCAACAAGCGCATTTTTGTGCTCTGAAAACTTTCTCGATTATTTAGGAGATACGAAGATCTACATCACCTAGTATTGACTGAAAGCTGTGGTAGTGCTTAGTGATCAGTGCTGTGACATTAGTGTGTTTATGAGTTTTTGAACTTAGACTTTATTTAGGATTAAAAATCTCGTTCACTCTGCCACACCACTACGTTCAAGTTTTTCCTAATCCGCGCATGCGCAGTGCAGTGTGCGAGACGTGGTTAGCCCCGTCATGGCAACGTTACTGTGCCAGAGGAACGAAATCAGATACGGGCATTGTTAAAAACCAGTAGATAATGACTATGGAATTCTCTGGACCTGGTACTCTCGCTGATGTTGAGGGGGACCTTGCTCTAAGTGATGATAATGTTGAAGAGCATCTGCTTACCCAGGAACATTGGCCACGACTTGTCTCCACTAAATCTCATAAGTTGATCCCTGCTGGTGCAGCTCCTAGTCTCATGGACCATACCACTACCTCCAACAAACGATGTATGGAGCATGATTCAGATAGCAGTAATGAGCCATCATCTCCTGCTGCTAAAACTACAAAGTGTGATGCTTCTTCCTCTCAAAATAAAGTTTTAAATAGTTCCCTGCCTAGACCTGCTATTCAGATTATACCTACCATGGCTACAAAAACTGTTCTCCCTGCCTTTGCTTCACATGCTGAATACATAAAGCTCCTATTTAGAGAAAATCCGGGGGTTAATGTGAAGCTTCGCTGGCTATCAGAGGTTACCAAGATGTTCAGCCTCGATCGGGAATTGGCTGAAGTTAAAATGTCTGCGGTCACTTCTTGATTTGTATACATTTCGAGGCATCGCCTGGATATCATAAATAGGGTCAAGGGTGGTGAGGTTCTGTCACTTGTGTTAGATGTTCAGGATGCTGTAAACAGACCCCGTAAGTTCCCTACATATCTCATCACTCGATATCCTGTGGATGTAGACCCTTCATTAGCTAAGGAACTGACAGGGGTGCACACTGTATGTCGTTTCCTACAGGATGGGAAGTCCATCAATCCTATTGTCATTACTTGGAGCCACCCAGATCCACCCCCGCCTTTTGTTAACTTCTCCTTCCTCCCTTGTCTACCATCATGTGAACTATGCAGAATGCCAGACGAAAAGCCATGGTGTTTCAAATGCTGGGGTATCGGTCACATCTCACGATACTGTGCTGCCCCTGAAAAGTGTGCATTTTGTGCTGCTGAGCTTGATAGTCGGATCTGCCCTCATCGGCCCCCTGTACCACCCACAGTGGTTGACAGTTCTTCAGCATCAACATCAACCCCATTACCTCTACCTACACCGGACTCCTCGCATTGGAAATGCCCGAGATGTAATGAGCCTGGAGTCAATGTGTGGCATGGCTGTACCAGGCGTTCAGGCTCTGCATCGAACCAGCTTATTGCACAACAGCTTCCAGTGCCATCAATCAAACCCACTGTTACTGCCTCCTCACAAGTGACTATACTTCGTAATGCTGTAGATGTCCTCAAGTCTCGATGTGACTCCCTTACATCACGTTTTGAAGCCATTGAATCTCGTTTAGAGAGCATGGACACTCGCATTGACAGTCTCGTAACCTCCTTTGACAATCTAACTTCTAAATTTGCTACTAATGATAACACACTACAATCTCTTGTTGAAGCTCAGCAGGTTGTTAACACATCAGTCACTACACTCACTGAGAAACTTGACTCACTTGCTACACATCTTGAGTGTGTTACTAATCCCCATACAGGACCTTTGCCACGTGATACACCACCAATGCATACCCGTGTCACCACTGCCTCTTCATCTAGTCGCCGTTCTTCCAAGGGACATGTTCGATAACCAAGTGAAGCTTAATATCATCTCGTGGAATGCCTGTGGTATTACAAACTGGGCAAAACTTTCTGCACTTAAGGGAATTGTACATAGTCACCACCCAGATGTTATTCTAATTCAGGAAGCTTTTGTTGGTAATGCTCAGCCAAGGGAAAAAGCTCCCTCGCTCACTGGCTATGTGTCCTACGTCCATTTAGTAAGACATGGTCTCATCACTTATATACGCACTTCAATTCAGCATAGACTTCTCCCAAACTCTGAGGATGAAGATACAACATTCCAATTATTTGAGATTACTGTTGGCGGAGGCACCATATGACTGTGCAATGTATATGCAGCACCAGGTAGGATAAATACAGCCAAGCTTCCAGCCCCAACCCTTCGTGGTATTGTTTACATGGGAGATTTTAATGCTCGTCATCCAGACTTGGGAGATCTTGCTGGCGCTGTGAACCGCAACGGGAACCTACTTCTAGGATACATTCGTCGAAATCAACTGACCCGTTGGGACACTGGTGGATCTACGCATGCACGAGGTGGTACTTTGGATCACATCTTGACCTGTGGACTCGTACCTTCCCGAGTCAATTGTGTAACGGTTCCTACGCTCTTCTCTGATCACATTGGTCTTAGCATCCAATATTCCCTTCCCGCTACACCTACTCCAATACACAATTTCACTTGCATCACAATTCCGCCTAAGTACCAGCCTACGTACATTTCATATATGACTAACCTTCGACCTACATTTGACCTCCACAGTCCTGAGAAACTTTACTCCTTACTTTTTAGTACCACACATGCTTTCCACACACAATATATCAGAAAGCCTCATATCAGGCATCGTGTTAGTGCTATGACACTGGATAATCGAATTTCTCAGGCAGAAAAGAAGGCGATGGATGATGGCCTTGCCTTTATGAGACAACCAAGTCCTGAGACTCTGCACCAGTATCAACTATCGAGAGATGATCTAGTTGCTCTACAGCAATGTGTACAAACAGATTCCTGGCACAAATTAACAGACAGCATCAACCATCAAACAAGCATTGGTTCCATGTGGCACCTCATCAACAGGATTGTGAAGAAGAAACCCCTAAGTGTCCTCCACCACAGCCCTGCTCAGTATGCACAGGACCTTATTGATGAGTGGTCAGCACAGTCACGAACCATCAACCTTCCAGCTCATATACAAGACTCTCTCTCTTCATAAAAAAACCATCGTGCCTTACGTCTCAGTTCCGCCTTACTGAGCAGTGATGAAGAGGATGATGTACCCATAACTAAGGAAGAGCTACGACGTGCCTTAGCAAGGAGTAAGAAGTCAGCTCCTGGTGATGATGGCATCACCTATGCAGTCCTTTGCACACTCATAAAAATACCTGGCAACCCTCTCCTCCGGCTCTACAACCTCTGCTTCTGCTTGGGATATGTGCCCCTAGCATGGACTCATAGTACAATTGCACCCGTTCCCAAGCCTAGCACTGACAAATTTCGTGCTATCTCCCTCACCTGTTTCTGCAAAGTATTTGAACGTATTCTCCTCTCACGCCTTATGTTCCGGCTGCAAGATAAGCTTTCGTCTAGAATATACGGCTTCCTACCCCAACGAGGAACACATCATTGTATCATGGAGCTCTACACTCGTCTCTCCCCAACCAGTGTTGTAGCCTTCTTTGATTTGAGAAGTGCATTTGACGTTGCAAATAGAGACATTATTTTAGACCAGCTTATTGATTTTGGAATCAAGGGAAACCTTTTGAGGTGGATACGTGGATATCTTCGAAATAGAGTTTCTCGTGTGCTGTTTAAGGGAGCATTGAGCACTGCAAAGGAACTTGAACTTGGTACTCCACAAGGGGGAGTACTTAGTCCATTTTTATTTAATATCCTCCTACATCGCCTTCTTTCCTTACTTCCTGATACTGATAACACAACCATCACTTGCTACGCAGACGATATTTGCATTCATTCAACCTCTCCAGATCACTTGCAACGCTTCCTTTCTTCCTTCTACGAATCTGCATCCTCC
The DNA here is from genome assembly GCF_036898095.1 of Palaemon carinicauda. Classification (NCBI taxonomy): domain Eukaryota; kingdom Metazoa; phylum Arthropoda; class Malacostraca; order Decapoda; family Palaemonidae; genus Palaemon; species Palaemon carinicauda. The sequence goes on from NC_090739.1 coordinate 25,214,714, forward strand.
TGTGGTCTTATCATCTCCCCAGGAAAAAGTAGAATCTTCTCCCCAAGGCCAGCAAGGAATCTACCAGAATTTACTGTGGGGAACAATGTTGTACCTTTATGCACACAATATATTTACTTGGGAGCGCCAGTGCGAATTACACCATCCATTCCAGCGAGACAGAGAGTACATCCCATTGTTCAAGATCTGCTGGCCCGGTTACAGCGACGCCTGACTCCTCTCAAGTGGCTTACTAATTATTCTGCAGGAGTATCTATCCCAGTTGCCAGAACCATATATATTGCTTTCATCCGCTCAGTGATAGATTATCTTTCCCCTGCACTATGTCAACTCTCCAGATCAACTCTACAGCCGCTTGAAAAATTCCAGAACCAAGCAATGAGACTCATTCTAGGTTGTCCAGCCTCCACTAGAATTGTAAACATGCAACACGAACTCCGTCTCCCTCCACTCGTTGAGAGAATATACTCCAATGTCACCTACTTCAGTATCAAATGCCTGTATTACCCTCAACTGTCTCCTCACTATTCAAACATCATCAGAACTTCTCTCGATCTAGATGCACCTCGTACACAACTACGCCAGGGGGGACGTACACTAGTTAGTACTGTCTGTTCAAGTATTCGGGGGCTTGACATCAACATCGTGGCAGAGAATGTGGATCATGGCCTTGCACCCTGGCAGACTCCTGTGCCAGCAATCTCTTACACTCCAGTCTCTAAGACTGACTTGCCTCAACTTCAACAACAACGTGCATTGGAGACCATCGACAGACTATCCTCGTCCCTCAGTGTAGCCCATCACCTCTACACAGATGGCTCCCTACAGCAGGATAGCAGTGCTGGATGTGCTGTTTTCTCCCCCACTTTGGAAACCCCGCCAGAGGGCTGGACAGGCCGTCGCCTCCCAAAGTCATCAAGCTCCACGTATTGTGAACTACTTGGACTTCTAAATGCAGTTATTTTAATCACACGGACCAGAAACAACGGCTTGATCATCTGCGACTCGCAACCAGCACTCCAAGCCCTTTCTTCACATAAGCCAGCATACCAGTCCTGGTTACACAAATACATAGGCAACTAGACATGGCCAACATGAGCTCACTGGTAGTGCACTTCCTATGGATTCCCTCTCACGTGGGTCTTCTGGCTAACAACACCGTTGACCATCTTGCAAAGGCTGCCTGTCAACTGGATCCTCCAGATGTTGATGCTCCCAGTCCATCTCTCCTGTGCTGCAGAAAAATGGTGCGCCAAGCTGCTCGCTCACCTACTCATCATCGTAGTAATGCCGAGAGAGCCACCAGTATATCAATACAGCATTATGATCACTTCTTTCCTCACCAACACAAATATCGCCGCAGTGGACTCGTGGTTCGTCAAAATAACGTGGTTTGTGCGCGTCTTCGGCTGGGTTGGCGACCAGTTTGGCAGGTGGCTGAGCAAGATGGAGTTCCTCACTTCTCCTCCTGTAGGTTATGTGACGCACCCAACGCCAACACCCTGGAACACTATTGCCTGGAATGTCCTCTTGTTAGTGACATATTACCCCAAAGACTCACAGTAGTTGATTCATGTAAAAGATTATTGGCAGATAATGATTTGCTCGATGAGATCCTCATGCGCCATCCTCACTTAGGTGGATATTGAATAATCAGCTGTTTTGTAATGTTAATTAAAGATAGGTACAACCTACCTATGAAATCAAACTAAATTTAATTTGTATTCCATATGAATACATTTGCATAACCATAAATATATAGAAATGAGCAATTTTATTTTTAATATGTACTAAATATCTGTCTATACTTTATTTTGTATTCATTTGTATAACCTTCATTATATGCTATAGATGTAAACAATACTGTTTAAATATGTACTTAAATGTCTGTATATACTTTTTTTTTATTCTTTAAGTATAACTGAATTACAATGTAGATGTAAACAATATTACTGTATAACCATGTACTCAAATGTCTGACGCCAATGGGCGCAATAAATTGATTAAAACAAAAACAATCTCTCTCTCTCTCTCTCTCTCTCTCTCTCTCTCTCTCTCTCTCTCTCTCTCTCTCTCTCTCTCTCTCTCTCTCTCTCTCTCTCTCTCTTTTCAGAATTGAATACAATTCTACATTAAGTGCCACAATCATAATTTTGCTGACGATTCGTGGGTGAACAATACACACACACACACACACACACATATATTTATATATATATATATATATATATATATATATATATATATATACATATATATATATATATTAAATATATATACTGTATAATATAGATATACACCTCTCTCTCTCTCTCTCTCTCTCTCTCTCTCTCTCTCTCTTTCTCTCTCTCTCTCTCTCTCTCTTTCTCTCTTTATATATATATATATACTCTATATATATATATATATATATATATATATATATATACTCTATATATATATATATATATATATATATATATATATATATATATATATATACACACACATATACAAGTGTGTGTAGAGATAGATAGATGAAGGCGATAGAGAATTGGATGCTTTGCAGTATGTTTTTATATGCATTCTCCCATCGTAAATTTGGAGTACCTGAAGGTAATATAAACATTACAGTAACATTCTTATGAATTTCAAAGTTGAGATAATCTTGTAATTCGTGAAACAACCTCTAAAGGTAATGACATCAACTGGAATATGGGCCAACCATTAAAGGAACAAAGATAATTTCAGTGTTATTAGCTAAGATCATTACTTTATTTACCTGGGTTCAGTTAATCGGTCTTATTAAGACCTAGAAGAAAAATTTAGATTTTTTTATATATATTTTCCGGTAATCTCCACTATATGATAGACCAAGTGGCTATATATATATATATATATATATATATATATATATATATATATATATATATATATATATATA
>NC_090739.1:25224458-25234458 GCF_036898095.1 Palaemon carinicauda
TTATCATTATATTGAACACCCTCTAAGCATTTCTTTTCTTTGTCGAGACCCATTCATTTGACTGTTTCGCTTCAGTCTTCTTTTAACAAGTGTTTTTATAGATACTGGTGTACACGACCCGTCAAAAGTTATAGCTAAATATTTAGATAAATATGCATACATACGCGCGCACAGATTCAACTCTTCCCACCTTCCCCCTTTCCTACCACACGGCAGTTTGGGCATTTTGTGGACATTGTGCTTTCCGAGAGGTTGCCGCTCAACGTAACAACAACAAACAATATATATATATATATATATATATATATATATATATATATATATATATATATATATATATATACATACCTTGTTATATCGAGAATTCCTGTATTTTATTTTGGGTAGTGAGTTTATGCATATATACGCTTTCGTTGTTATAATCGTGTACTATTTTTTTTAAATATTTTGTCGTATAATATCATATTCTACGTTTTTTGTTACTATTAGATTCAACTCTAAAATACTTTATATGAGTAAATTGTATTTTTCATTCACACTTATTTGAACTTCAGATATGATTTTTGTCCGGTTACGTAGACACTTTTTATCCGAATGATATTTCTTTAAGGTCTGATCTTTAAAAGTCAGACAAGCAGAGCGTGTCATGTAATCTTATGTTTCCATTTCGTAGTCGTAAATAATAAATCAATACAGAAGAATTTTGATCATTATCAGAATGGAAGTTATCGGAAAAGAATTGATTTTTCTCTTGACATGCAACTATGATATCAAAGTGAAATTACTCGATTCATTGTTTCCTGTCTACGGTGGAAGAATGTTGCGTGAATTCATGAGAGAGAGAGAGAGAGAGAGAGATGAGAGAGAGAGAGAGAGAGAGAGAGAGAGAGAGAGAGAGAGAGAGAGAGAGAATAAAATTAGCCTCTTTTCTCATTATATTAGGATCGTGTATTTTGACTGTCCCAAACAGAGCGGATTTAATATCATTTAATAAATTAAAAATATGTAAATAACGTCATTTGAAGATATCTCGCCCTAAACATGAGCGATATCCATTTGGTGTTCGAGAGGATGTCTGAAGATGTCAGCGATTCTATTAAGCTCGAGAGCTGATGTCCAGGATCTGTTGGAAATTCCATTACCGGAGGTACCGTACCTCGCTTGTCAGCCATTTTGGTGCCAGATGTATGAGAAGTTGCATTTGGGTCTTCTGAGAAAAAAAATCACGTCTTTTATGTTTTTGTTTACTATAATGCGATTTGGTTTTCGAATTATGGGTATTGTTAGTGCTTAGTCTAATATATAGTAAATTAGGGTTCCATTTAGAATTCTCATTATTATTATTATTATCATTATTATTATTATTATTATTATTATTATTATTATGGCACCTGATCCGTCTAAAGTTACGTCTAGATATTTAGATAGATATGTACACGCACACACACATCCAATTCCTCCCACCCCCTTTCTTAATTACAACCCAACAGTATCGGTAAATTGTGAGAGATTGTGGATTCAGCGTGTACCTCTCACAGCCACCCCTCTTACCAGAGTTATAACTACTTCCTCTCTCCCCTTCCTAAAGGTGGGACCTGTTAAGTAGTGAAACTACAAGCAATGCCGTTGTGCGTGACAAGAAAGATATGTATTCATATACAGTTTATAGACACATTGCTCTTTTTTTATGTAGGGGGAGATTTTTATTATTATTATTATTATTATTATTATTATTATTATTATTAATCATGAAGACTCAAACATCCCATCTACCTATGCATTTAACTATAAAGGCACTCTGCTCTTTGACCCAAACGATAAACATCAAATATCAGCAAGTGAAAGTTTTTAAAAGACTTCTGGGGGATTTACTACCTCACATTCCCAGTGTTAACTTCCACATCGGCTAAAGCTTATTAATTGATTCGATTTATTTTTCAATGGAATATTTATAAAATTTCAGTGATTCGTTTTCACGTTTAGGAACGCTTGTTATGAAGGAGCTTCTTAGAAATGTTTGTTAAAATATTCATTTCCTGAACGAATCAAGTTCTGTGAAGGAATTACACGAATGGTTTCAAATTTAACCATAACACACGCACATGCACATACATACATGCATACACATACACGCCCTCTTATATATACATACATATATATATATATATATATATATATATATATATATATATATATATATATATATATATATATAGGAACACCTTCTTTCTCATTCAGTTTTCATTGAATGTTATTACCCAAGCGGCGATCAACGAGTTTTTCACAGAAATCTTCGTATTCAGATTTCATTAAAGAAACAATGATTATTCTTATTTCTTCATTCCATAATAACAACACTGTTTTGACAACCCTTTATATTTAATAACTGAATGGAATAGTTTTATGAGAATACAAAATAAATTACGAATAATTATTTCTAAATATTTTAGATTTATAAAAATTAATAGTATATCTGTCGAAGTCCTTCCTTATATCAATGTTTTATTCCCTGACGAAAATTTCAACAGAAATCCTGGAGTATTGAAGCTTACAGAAAGAAATTCAGTGAGTTATGTATGATGGGGTGTCTTTTTGTTTAACCTTTTAGGAATATGTTGGTGCTCTACAATGGTAAAGTAATAGTTATAAATGTACAGTATGCTTACCTGATTTTAATTCAATATTTTTGTTAGGAATTTTTAGATGGGATTAAATTATTATCTGCGGTTTAGTAGAATGGGGAGATTATATCTCAAATGGTGGAATGTAAATTTGTTGTGTCTTCAGACATAGTTTTCTATTTTAATGGTTATAGAGATCAAAAGCAGTTAAGAGACAAAGTTCTTTCGGGGAACATTTTCAGTTTGTTTGGCGAAAGAACATTATTTTCTATAACATTCTCCGTTATAATACATATAAATAGCTCCCCTTATTACATTGATTAAGAGATATCAACGCACAATCACGTATGCAATTATAATAATTGGGTATAACACCTTTACCAATTATGGTTATAGACGTTTTAATGTTGTGTATGTGTGGTAATCAGTTTTTTAATAAAAGTTTCTCGCTTTTGTCAATGATAAAAATATCGTTATATCCTATAGAATTTATCTGTTGATTATGATTTTCTTTATTCCTTTCTATATTCATAGTGATAAAATTACTGCAGCAAAAGAAAGATTCAAAACTAGAAAAACAGAATTGAAATAGCCTTTCCCGTCATATAAAAATGAAGACCAATTTTATTATTGATGAAGGAAATTTCGAAAATGTTATTGCATTAAACTTAAAAAGAATATTTCAGGTTAGTTCCATGGTCTATTATTATTTCATTTAGTTCATACTATACGTTGGAAATACCTCTCTAGAAAAGAATCGAAAATAATTAACTTTTCATGACGAAAAGGGAAGAAAACTCACTCTCTCTCTCTCTCTCTCTCTCTCTCTCTCTCTCTCTCTCTCTCTCTCTCTCTCTCTCTCTCTCTGATTACAAGAAATTAATTTATTGGTTTCAGTCAGGCCAGAAATTGAATAGAAATTTGAATTATTCTAACGGAATTTCCTTCAGACTGATCACTGTGACAATTGTGAATCAAAACTTGAATGTTGGTGAATGTTTGTCTGGTTGATTTCCAAATATTTCATTAATCTATATCACAGTAGTTATCATTCGTGAGCAATTCATTTATTTTTTCTTTTGTTGAAAGAACGTGTTGGTTTTTACAATAAGTACCTGTATGAATAATCGCACAAATGTGTGCCGTGTATTTGATTACATATATATATTAACAAACATTCTACTAATTCAGAAGTCAGAGATATTTAATTTGGGAGTTCTCCAAATCAATTGAAATCATGTTTATTTTCTCCGTTTCTATTCTTCCTTTAAAGTATCTTAGGGTCCTGTTATAATTCTCTTTTTTTCTAATATAGCAGACCGATTCATTTAAATGTGACTTTTTGCAATGAGATGTGCAAAATATTTTTTTTTTTTTACATTGCATACATAAATGTATACAAACAGCATATGAGTATATATATACTTGAACATTATATATATGTATATATGAGTATATATACTTGAACATTATATATATATATATATATATATATATATATATATATATATATATATATATAAATATGAATATATATATATATATATATATATATATATATATATATATATATATATATATAAATATGAATATATATATATACTGTATATATATATATATATATATATATATATATATATATATGTGTGTGTATGTATATGAGTATATATACTTGAACATTATATATATATATATATATATATATATATATATATATATATATATATATATATATATGCAGTGAATGTATATATGTTTGTGCGTTAAACTTGATGAAGATCGATATCCGTTATCGTTGAATAAATCTATTATCCGAAATATTATTGTGATAAATATACCATTAATGACCTCAAACATCGTGTGTATTACACCTAATTGAAGATATTCCCAAGGATAAGATACACTAGCATGTAGAAGTGCCAAATCTACAACACAGATAACTAGTTTATCAAATAACGAAGTTCGTATAGTATATCACCCAGATAAACTATAGGTAGTAGGTTGGCCAGGGCACCAGCCACCCGTTGAGATACTACCGCTAGAGAGATATGGGGTCCTTTGACTGGCCAGACAGTACTACATTGGATCTTTCTCTCTGGTTACGGTTCTTTCCCTTTGCCTACACAGGCACCGAATAGTCTGGCCTATTCTGTACAGCAGGGATCGTCAACCTTTTGAGCACAATGGGCCACTTGATAATTGATAAAAAAAATATTTTATTACCTTGTGTGCCAGTTGTTATTTTTAGCACCATATAGGAAAATTAAGATTATAATTGTATAGTATGTAGTGACCATTTCAATTATAATCTATTTTCCTGAACATGCATGACATAAATGTAATAATTGTGTTGCATTTAGTATTCTTTGCAATTAAAAGAAGTCTTATGTTTTAAGTTTATACTTCATCATATCAATGCGATCCTTCCCTTGCTTCCCAAAGGCCAAAGATGTAATTTCAGGCGAAATTTGGACACCTCGAGTTGTAAGCCTGTCGAGGTTGTGATTTATGTTGTTAAAATATCTGTTCACATTGATATGTGGATCCTTATGCTGATAGCAGTAAAAAAGCTACTTTCTTCATGCAATTGAATTTATCAGGCAGTGATAGCCAGGACCTTAAAATGAAAGCTGCTTGATCATATTTTACTAGTTTCCAGTATTTTGCGAAGATCTTTAAATTTGGCTGACCACAATGAGGAGACCTGAAAGTTAATTAAATGCATTTCCAACTACTCTGTTTCCATCCACTCTAAGAGAGTCGTACCCAAGTCACTGTATTTAAAGGTGTCTGGTCAGATTAAAAGTTCCTGTATATACAACTGAAGATCAGTATTGTTGACAGTTCTTTAAGTTTTTTAAATAACAGAAGGAACCAGTTTTGATATCTGTTGCGCAAACTGCAAGCTTTGCCACAAATGCCTTCCAAGTTTCATACACCATTACATTTTCCTGCATTTTGCAATAGAAAATTGTGGTCATTTAGATGTTGGGGATGTCTGAAACAAGTTTCATTATCCAGTCTCTGTCCTCCAGATCATGATAGTCTTGGTCATTTTTCTAATATGAAAATTTTTATTTCCTCAAAGCATCATACAAATCTCTCCAATACCCACGCACAGCTTAACCACCTAACATTACAGTGCAATGGTATATCTTTGTATACACTCCACCTCTTCAAGGAAAGCTGAAAACTGCCTGTACGTATGAGAAGAGTGTGTAACTAGAAAATTTACAACTTTTTTCAACAATAGTCATCGCCTTGTTGAGACCCGGGCTCGAAATCTTGGGACATTAAATTTTCTGGATGAACTATACAGAGCAATTTCAGAATGATGTACTCAATTTTATCCTCAATCATTTTGTAAAGCCCTTATTTTTTACTACTATAACAGGAGCACCAGCTGTTGTTATTGCAAAAATCTTTAATGTCTTCCTATCTGTTCTCAAAATGTTTAGAGAATGCCTTCCGTATTTCTTCTCGGTGTACAGTACCTCTGTATCACTATACCTGACAAAATCAGCCAAGCAGAGAATGCCATTGATATCCATGCTTTCATTTAAGGCCACACTGAACAAAGGTGTACTTATTAAAGCAACCATTTGCTGCTGTCTTATATTATCAGCCATTTGAGAAATACGACTTTTATCCTTAAGATGATAGTGTGTGTTTGATATGCCATAATATAGCATATTTTCCATTAGTAAAAGTCTTTCAATGCTTAGCAATACACAGATCTAGTTTGTAACTGGCTTCAGTTCCTTGTTTTCGCTAACATTCACGGTTTTGAACACATTACTTTGTTTCTCATAGCTGGATACTACTTTCTTAACTTTTATCCTTGAGATGATAGTGTTTGTTTGATATGCCATAATATAGCATATTTTCCATTATTAAAAGTCTTTCAATGCTTAGCAATACACAGTTCCTTGTTTTCGCAAACATTCACGGTTTTGAACACATTACTTTGTTTTTCATAGCTGGATACTAGTTTCTTAATTGCCTTAGCCATGTCTGCTAGTGTTTTCTTTCAAAGTGTGGTTCAACACTCGATGTGAGAGACACAACATTCACGCAGCAGAGAGCACAAACAGCACGATCAATCTGCTGAATAAATTCTGTCATTTCTCCATGATGACTGAAATAATCGGACATGAAACTTGAATTTTTTTTCATAGTACAATAGTCATCGTGACAATTAATTAGAAAGAATATCACGTACGGTGACTAAAAGACTCACTGGAACAAGAAGGACCATACTTAGGTAGCGTAATCAAAATCTCGAGGAATTATAAACGGGACCATACTCGGGTAGCCAATCTGACCTGATGAGGGGAATTACTTGATCGTGAGATATGGCATGCAAAATCGTATTTGTGCGGATCGGCACATATCATAGGAAAGAAAACGTAGTGAGATAAATATATAGATAGATAGATAGATATATAGACAGATAGGTAGATAGATATACAGTATGATAATTTAAATCATAAAAAATTCAAAGAAACTATGCACAATACACATTCTCTCTCTCTCTCTCTCTCTCTCTCTCTCTCTCTCTCTCTCTCTCTCTCTCTCTCTCTCTCTCTCTCTCTCTCTCTCTCTATCTGCATTTTTTAGGATTATTTCTTTGCTCCTTCGAATCAAATGCCGTGCCATAGACAAGCACTCCGCGTGCCATAGGTTGCCGACCCCTGCTGTACAGATTCGCCTCTGTCCTCATACACCTGACAACACTGATATTACCAAACAATTCTTCTTCACCTAAGGGGTTAACTACTGCACTGTAATTGTTCAGTAGCTACTTTCCTCATGGTAAGGGTAGAAGAGGCTCTTTAGCTATGGTAAGCAGATTTTTTAGTCTTGGGTAGTGCCGTAGCCTCTATACCATGGTCTTCCACTGTCTTGGGTTAGAGTTCTCTAGCTTAAGGGTACACTCGAGCACACTGTTCTATCTAGTTTCGCCTCCTCTTGTTTTGTTAAATTTTTAGTTTATATAGGAAATATTTATTACAATGTTTTTACTGTTCTTAAAATATTTTATTTTCCTTGTTTCCTTTCCTCACTGGGCTATTTTCCCTGTCGGGGGCCCTGGGCTTTTCCAACTAGGGTTGTAACTTAGCATTTAATAATTGATAATTTTTTCCTGAAATATCTTGGAATTCGCTTTATACTGCAGTAGTAATAAATTTCCTCTAAATGAAACTCTGTGTTGCCTCATTACTTAGGTTTCCTGGCTATTGAAAGACTTCAGGCAATAAATATTGAACTATGTCCTTGAAAGTAATATATTGCTGTATACAGTAAATAACAATACTGGAGATATTTTTGATTTTCAATTTAATGTGGCATAAATCTCTCTCTCTCTCTCTCTCTCTCTCTCTCTCTCTCTCTCTCTCTCTCTCTCTCTCTCTCTCTCTCTCTCACTATCTATGATTCCGTTTTGAACAAAATATATTACTGTATATACACTTTAAATAGCCTAGAACGTATAGCCAACATAATCGTATAATTCCCTCGTATGACTTGCAATTGTGTATCTTCAAAAGACGCATACATTACTAAATCCCTGTCATTTATAGCTTGTATGTGCTAGAACATTTGATTTATTATAACGTAAATTGAGAAAATACTGAGTGTCACATTCAACTGACAGTAAAACTGATGTGATTTGTGCTTTATGTTGATCGAGTCGATTTCCTTTGTAATGTCGCGTGCAGCTATTTCTTCGTTGCTTTCAGCTTCGCGAAATTTGCAGGAGCTTGATATGTCATGATGGCAAAGCTTGATAGAGTAAGAAAACCAGTAAGATAACATTTTCATCACGCGTGAATAGTAGAGAGAGAGAGAGAGAGAGAGAGAGAGAGAGAGAGAGAGATTACATTTGTATTCTCACATAAGCATACATAAGTTTTGTGACACATTTTTGTTTTTCATTTACTATTTACCAAGAACGCCAACCTCATAATTTGCTTGTAGTCATAGAAAATATATTAAAACATTAAGTCAATATTATCCTTCCATGCTGATTAATATTGGTATTTTTAAAAGATATCTTAAGGAATACAAAAAGAATTATATTGATTCCAGTTAACGACTGATAGTACAATGAAGTGTTATCAAATTCCTATGCATTTGTAAAACAAGTTTTCTTTCCACGTCTCTTTTTTTTTCTAAGACCGAATGCAAAACTGTTGTCCAGTCTGTGAAACCTGATATCAAACAATTTGCAAGTTTCTGTGAATGCATAGTTTGCCAGTGGACAAACTGGTGTCATTCTCTTATGAATTAAACGGTCTGGTATTCAATCCTGCTGGTGTTTTATTTATTAGTATCAATCGTTCAAAGATATTATTAGCATAGAGACGCAAACACATTCATTTACATTGTGCAGGAAGCCTTGATAGCCAGGAACCTCAAGAGCGCATGCAATATATGAATGAACGACGCAGGGCTTGTAGGATTGTTCGATGAGCTGCTTATGAGCAGCTTTTGTATAATAATATGAGCCGCTTTTGTATAATAATTTGAGCAGCTTTTGTATAATAATATGTGGAAGTCTTACTAGTCAGGTGGTTCATACTTTTTTCTTCACATAATGATATACGAAGCAGTTATTTGTTATTTTCTGGGTCATCCTCTGCTTTGGAAAATGGTTTAATAGCCAAGAGGTTCAGTACTCAGGCTGCACATTTTTGGGACTGCGTTCGATCCCTGACTATTGCCCACAAGTTCAGCCAAATGTAAATTGAGGTTAGCATTTGCTGAATTAAAGAAAAGGTCGCTTGGGTAGCAACCCCACCTCTAAGGATTTGATACCACTACTTTTGATACTACTGCTTTCATGATGAAAGACCTATGAAGTGAAGGTACACACACACACACATATATATATATATGTATATATATATATGTATATATATATGTGTGTATATATATAATGTGTTTGTGTATGTGTGTGTTTGTTTATGTAATTTTCATGTGTTATAAAAATTTCCTCGTTCTCCGATAAATTGCAAATTCCATTACACGTTGGGATTATAGCTAGCTGTCAGAAAAACTATAACACGATACTTTAAATCTGGCGTGAAATCTTGTCGCTGAAATGAATCTCATTTTGGGTACACTTCCTTTCAGTCTTCGACTTTAATCATTTATGAAATTATATTTCTCAACATTTTTAACTTGCATCTCTATCTCGTTCGTGTTGATTCAATGCAATCAAACTCCTTATGTCTCATTAAACCAGTTAATGATGTTTTGATTATTCTCATATTTTTTCTCTATTCTGATTCATTTCATTGGGAAATTGCATAAGTGCCGACATCATTCTCGAAAATAATTTGCATCCATAACAAAAGTATTGAAACTACGACACA
>NC_090739.1:25239458-25244458 GCF_036898095.1 Palaemon carinicauda
TATATATATATATATATATATATATATATATATATATATATATATATATACAAAGCATTTGAACATAAGATGATGATAAAAATATTTTATTTATTTTGTTGATTTTTGTAAATTGTGTTACCATGATACACAAGTGGATATTTCTTAACGAGACCCTTCCTTTTGACTATATTTGCATATTCATGAAGATGCATTCATAATGGACCAGAGAAGTCAGCATAGATTCCCCATACTGATATTAGAAAAACTTTGGAGAAGAAAGATTTCTTCCTTTTTATTTTGCATTAAACTTGATAAGGAAGGTTCTTGCAGCGTTCTCTATATGCTAAATTATCAGAATCAGTAAGTAATGATTAAAGGGAATTAATTGATAATTATTTTAAGATCTGTTTATAGAATCCAGCAATAATATTTTTTACAGATAATCATAGCTTAGCTACCGTCACTGCACGTGTCACATAATTAATACAATACATTTTTATTAACTATTCTTTTTACAATAGATTACAATATTTAACTTTTACATATAATGTGAATATGTTTTTTGAAGCCGCTGGCATAGTACTTCCTTTATATAAATCTTTTTCACAATGATATGTCTTCACTAAGGTAAGTACCTTATTAAATAGCACTACCCGTTTTCTTTATCCAAAAGTTCAGGTACGTTTTCTGACATGTTTCTACCTAATATTTAAGTCTAGAGTGTTCTTTCTATTAAATAAGATCCATTCCATAATGGACTAAAAATCGTCATGTAAACAGTTATAATTTATGCTTGATTATTATCATATAGCGACCATTCCTCTTGTTTTACTGTCATCTGTTTATCTTGAAAAGTTGAATATTTACTCAACATCAATCACAGTTGTATTCGTATTTTAAAAATTAACTGCTGAATTGTATTTGAACTTTGAGTGGATGTAATCAGCCAATGGGGGACAGTTGGCTGAGTATTACAGCATTTAGTCACTAGTTCCTTACGGGCTGCCAACGCAACAGCGCGTGTCCAGCTCAAGGTTAGACAATCTATCAAGCAAGCTAATTTAGTTCAAGTATCGCAGGTCGTAGATCACTCCCAGCATATCTCTCACCAGGTTATTAATTCATTCAATCAAGAAAGACCTCACTGGCAATGCGTTAAAAACGAAGCTTTTACAATTAACCTACAACAATAAGAGCAAGTTACAATAGCTTTTACGCATTCACACCGCGAGTTGGTCTATTTGAAAACATTTGCTTGGTCTTCCTGAACATTGCTTAAAGAGAGAGAGAGAGAGAGAGAGAGAGAGAGAGAGAGAGAGAGAGAGAGAGAGACTCATTTGCATGCATACTCGATATTGTTGTGGGTTACTGGCACTCGATTGCTTTCCCTAAACAGTGGGCCGAACGAGGTGTCCCTATGTAGCTTATGCAAATCATTTTCAAAAGCCATCCAAGGAGTGTGTGCAAAGCTGCTCTCTCTCTCTCTCTCTCTCTCTCTCTCTCTCTCTCTCTCGCTCTCTCTCTCTCTCTCTCTTCTCTCTCTCTCTCTCTCTCTCTCTCTCTCTCTCTCTCTATATATATATATATATATTATATATATACTATATATATATATATATATATATATATATATTATATTATATATACACTATATAGCAATGTGCGTATTTATGTACATATGTGTATTTCTCTTTATGTTTGTCCTAAGCTGCGTTTTCATATAGAGGGTGAAAAGCTCCTAATCTTAAGAATAACTTTTAACGAAATGACTTTTTCTGCATCATTTCCGATTTTGTCTGTCGAAGGATGACGAGATTTGGAGCCGTCTCAAGAGCTGAATAAGCAGCTTTGAGAGTCGCTCAGTCTCCATAAATATTTGTTTATTAAAAGAAATTAATGAGATTCTTATACTCCATCTGAGTGACGTGGGCAGGAACCTTGCAATGAATGACTTTTCAGACTCCGAGTGTTTGGTAAACGATTATGAATGATAACCTAACGAATAGAGTAAATATTTTATTTACGTTGCATGCTGAAAAAGGCATACTTATTTTAATCAGTAAAACCGATGGAAGTAATCTTTTATGATTGTTGTAATTTTTTGTTGTTGACGTTGCTCTTATTCTACTCCAATTAGAGGACAAAGAAATGCAAAATAAGGTTTAGGTTAACCTTACTTCACCTTGCCATATGTGGGTCGCACTCCTTCAATCATAATTAGGGTTCCTTAATTACAGCAGTTCCCTATTTAGGCTTAGTATTTGTAAAGAGTGAGAAATCCTCATTAAGTAAATAAGACATTGTGGCTATCAAGTAGACACATATACACATATGCACATATATATATATATATATATATATATATATATATATATATATATATATATATAATATATATATATATATATATATAAAGAGAGAGAGAGAGAGAGAGAGAGAGAGATTTCTGTGTAGATATACATATATAGGCCCATTTATACTAATTAACAATTCAAACGCTTCCTAACACTGATGAAAGTGATTGTGAATAAAGCTTAGTGTTAAGAAAAAGACTAGTCAATGCCAATCGAGCACGAGTTCATTTTGTCACAATTTTGTTATATCTATTTCTCCAATAAAAGAAAATGCAGATAATGAACCATTGCAATATTTAGCACACACGACGTGTTATGTGTTTTGTATATGATGTAAGAACGAATGGTTGCACTTTGAGTAAATGACCCCTTTTTACATATTTGAACTGAAAAAGCCTCAAATGCAGTTCTTGCAGTTCTTACATGTAGC
The DNA here is from genome assembly GCF_036898095.1 of Palaemon carinicauda. Taxonomy (NCBI): domain Eukaryota; kingdom Metazoa; phylum Arthropoda; class Malacostraca; order Decapoda; family Palaemonidae; genus Palaemon; species Palaemon carinicauda. The sequence goes on from NC_090739.1 coordinate 25,242,225, forward strand.
TGACAAGACTGTAGCCTGAAGTGTACTATATATTTGATTATAATTACTTTATCTCTTTGACATTAGTAGTCCTGGTTTCGTTATTAAAAAATTTCAATGAATAAGGTACTTATTAAATATTTTTGTTATTATTTTACCAATTTGCCAATTATTTTATTTCATCAATTATTTTGTTTCTGTAATTGATAATACAGAAACGATTGAGGATCAAACTTTGAGAGATAATTTGCTACATAGACTAAGTAATCGTGTATTTTTCTTAGTTTAGAATAAATCCATTGTTTCATATTTTTCAAAGTTTTTAAAACTTCCTGTGTCCAAATATATTTAGAATTCATCTTTAAATCAGTTAATATCATTATTCTCATTATATCCCACATAATAATAGCACATATGTGCAGATATGTTTGAAATTAATTGTTTTAGAAGCAATTTTCTGTAATCTGAAATTTTTCAGGTTTTGCTGTAGGGTACATAATTGAAGTACACTTTTTTGGTTTTGCAATCCACATTAGATATTTACATGATTTTTTTTTAACAAAATATGCCTCTAAATATAAGATAATATATCGTCACGAACCTTCACATAATAAAATGACTAAAAAAATATAATGGGAGATTTAATACATATTCTTTGTATTTCTTTTATTATATATATTTCCTAAAAACAAATGTGAATGAAAGATATATCAAGGTTCACATTAAATAAGCCATGAGATCATAATATATTCTAACGAGTAATAATTTATGCTGATGTTCCATCCTTTTCTTGTGAAATAATTTATGGCATTGCCCTGCTCCATAGATTACGTAAGTCTTTCTTATATATCGATATTGTACGATAAATCTGACTTATATATATCCCTGATTCTCGTAGTTGTAACCAATGATGAGTTTTTCAAATATTCCATCAGTGATGATGTGTAGTTTTTACTAATATAGAGAAAGATATAATCACAATACCTTGTATTGATATATGTTTTTCAGGCAATAAAAAGTAATGCGTATCTTCTTAGTTAATAGTAAGATATATACTGTATTTTATTATGAAATGTAAGCCATGTCAGTATTTCACGAAGAATAACGTAATTTTCTCATGTAACGGAAAGAAATATCAAATTGTAATCAAGGAAAGATTACATAAAATACCTTGATATTTCTACTGATCACCTGATATTCGGCTTATCCGAAATAGGCTATCTGACGTCGCTATTATTAAAAGGGATGATATTAACCAGCTCAATGAGCCAAGTTCGTCTCTTACCGAGACGGTCAATCTGAAGTCGTAAGGCAGTTAACGCCTTAACCACCCCATTTACTTTTAGTCTGAATAACACTGTGGTGGGCTAAAGATGGCTTCTTCATCGTTATATTTGCTTCGTTACATTTTAATTATTCCTGAGGTTTCAGTGTGGCAGTGTATTATACAACCATGTACCTGGATAGCAAATCATTGAAAAAGGATTCAGTAGACAGTTTCTATCTTCGTAAAAAAGTTCCGAAAATCCCGATGAAGTAAACAATGAAAACCACGCGCGGATTTAACGGAAAGGAACGCCTCATGTGAATCGGCCTTTAACCTCCCTGAACCATTTGCTTTGAGTCTGGTTACTACTGTGGTGGGCTAAAGATGGCTTCATCGTTGTATTTGTTTTGTTACTTTTCAATTATTCCTGAGGTTTCAGTGTGGCAGTGTATTATACAACCATGTACCTGGATAGCAAGGCATTGAAAAAGGATACAGTAGACAGTTTCTATCTTCGTAAACAAAGTAGCGAGAATTACCATGAATTCTTGGATGTTTTACAAGGAAAGTTAAGAGGTAAGATATACAGTAGATCAGCCTTTTGGAATATGAATGTATTAAGTATAGCGTTGAATGACGTGTCATTGGTAAGGGGGGGGGGGGGGTTCGTTTCTCTGTCTACTGAGCTCTGTTTAGGAAAAATTGGTGGGACTCATCTTCTGTTTTAAGTTTTGATGAAATTTTAAAGAATTGGCGAAAAGGAAAGAAATTAAGTCACATTTAGTTTGATCTACTGCAATAGCATGACTAGAAATGCTGTGAAAAAATTTAAATCCAATGGAGTTTAAAAGGAAACTTCTCATATACGTTAAATTGCGTAGTTTATATTTGAAGCATATAAATGCGTACAATGCATACTGCTCTTCTTTTTTTTATTAATTAAATAAGGAAAAATGTCATTCATAGTGAAAAACACAAATACCACAGC
>NC_090739.1:25264458-25274458 GCF_036898095.1 Palaemon carinicauda
TCAATCTAAAGTCGAAAGGCAGTTAAATCCCTTAACCACTCCCATTTACTTTTAGTCTGAATAATACTGTGGTGGGCTAAAGATGGCTTCTTCAACGTTATATTTGTTTCATTACATGTTAATTATTCCTGAGGTTTCAGTGTGGCAGTATATTATACAACCATGTACCTGGATAACAAATCATTGAAAAATGATACAATAGACAGTTTCCTTCTTCGTAAACAAAGTAGCGAAAATCCCGATGAATTCTTAGATGTTTTACAAGGAAAGTTAAAAGGTAAGATATTTAGTACAGAAACCTTTTGGAATATGAATATGTAAGTATAGTTGTTGGTAAGGGGGGGGGGGGGTTGGGGTCGTTTTTCTGTCTATGGGCTCTGTTTAGGAAAATTGTGCGACTCATTCTCTGTTCTCTCTCTCTCAACGTGTCCGTGTATTCGTTTCCTTAAATAAGTATTAGTCTTTAGGTCTCTCCGCCGCATTCACACCAGAAAGGAAAACTTGTCAACGAGATAATGCAGCGTCAAATGCTGCAACACAAACCTCATTTGCATTTATATCAGGATGCCGAGTGCATGAGATACTGCCTCGGGATATGTGCATAAATGCACAGCGGATCCTGAAGCAAAAAGTTGCCAAATTTCTTTGATGTTTTAATTCAAGTTCAATTGAATATTTGATGTTTTTAAGTGATTATAGATGAGGTGCATATTAACATTATTATTGCCTTTATTGTTGTTGTGACTAATGCTTTTCTCATTGAATGCAGTGAATGACTATCTTAACTTCAGAGTAAGTTGATAATTAAAACGATTTTCTTTCCTTGTTTAGTTTTTTGTTATTATTGTAGATGTTGTTATTGATATTATTGTAGTTGTTGTTGTTGCTATGTTGATGTCATTGCTTTTTAATTGTTGTTGTTTTTGCTGTTTTTATTTTACTTAAAAAGCGTTGGACTTTTAATTTTAGAGCAACTTAGGACATAAGATTACACCAGCTACTAGTATATCAGACTCTCATAAATTCAAATCATGTTCACTATTAACAACATCGTTGTTATCATCTTTATGACCATCATGAAGGAAACCAAAGTCTAAACAGAAATACAACTCTTATGTTAAGATTTCCCTGATCACCTCTATTATCAACACGCTCTATCGAACTCTCCTAATATGTTTTAAGATGAAAGGAAAATAATGCTATAAAAATGCTAATTATTGAAGACAGTTTATGCTTACAAATTAAAACCTCATCATAGAACAACAGTAACAAAAACATCTCTCTTTTTGTAGATTTCAAATTGGAAAAGTATTGTTTATATCAGGTACTGGTTTCCTATTGCGCAGTTCGGCAGACTGAGAGATCTGCATCCTTATGTAAAGGTTATTGGGGATAGAAACTGACCCTGGACTGGAAGAAGGCAAGTGGAAACATCTGAATAATGTACAAATGTACATATGTACAAATTTGGTTAAAGAAATCAGACCTTGAAAATCAATTGCGATGAAAAAACCTCATTTTAGAAAGGAGTAAACAATAGACTTTATAATATAGCTATTGGTTTTTTATTGATTTATTAGAGCCCTAATCAATTTAGATATTAATAATAATCAATCCTATTTTATTAGGAAATGACAAACATAATTGTGTTGATAGTATATGTTCAAGAAAGGTTACCGAGATTTTCATCAGTTCATGATCCAAGTGGCGAAATTATCTATGAATTTGACGGGTGTGTGTCAACATCCTTTGAATCTTGTGGGGGTTTTTCCAGTACCGTCAGACCTATTCCGCAAATCACATGCTTTGAAAATCCAATGCAGCATATGATTCATCAGAAGAAAAAAAAGGCATAATAGAATATAGACTATTACTGATGTTTATATCTGAGTATAATCCGTATTATTTTGTACCCTAGTAAATAAAGCATCTCAAACGTCAGATACTTTGTTATCCTTTTCCCTCTATTGTGATATATATCTTAATTGATTTCTGTTCTGTTCCAGGTGCAATTCTATACTATTCCATTCCCCTTCAAGCACTATTCAACTGGAAGTCTAACAAAAGCTCTCAACTTGGGGGAAGTTAGGTTAACTTACATGTTAAAGAAGCGACCCTTTAATAACATTCTCTCGAAGTATAAAAGGCGAAACTGAGATTATCTCGTAGAAAGATCTCTAATCGTTATCTCGATGCTCTGTAGATGAACTGCATAATGACCGTCATGGGAATGTCTCTTAGAGATTTGTCATTGCTATTTCATGATAAATTGCTGTGCTAGTATTTATTGCGCTAATTTATTTATTTATTTATTTATTTATTTACTGTTGTGTAATTTGTCCGTCTCAGTATAATCCACATAACAACAAAATACAATTTATTTTTCGATAGCAGAAAATTTAGATTAACTTCTTCTTCTTCTTACCCTCCACTATCCCTACATGGGGGTCGGTTGCCTGATGCACCTTCTTCAAAATTTAAATGAACTATCCTGCCTATATGAATGGTACTTAAGTTAAACTGAATATGCGTATATAATGCGGAGAATCATAGTGGTCTTGCAGTCTCACCGCTTTGTAATTGCCGGGAGCAAAAAGGCTGACTATGTTTTATGTTATACTCATTGTCGTTCGATCATTAGATTTAGTCTGTATTGGGTCTGTTCATCACTTGGATTGGTAGCACCAAAAAAAAAAAAAAAAAAAAAAAAAAAAACATTGAACATCATCTTGGCTACATACGAATGGGTATCCACATAGATATTGCAAAATCCAGATTAAATTATACCAATAACTAAAGAAAAATAAACAAAAGTTTATTACGTTCTCCAAGTGAAAAGGAACAGCATTATTGAAGCGTTCTGTTTGACGCCAAGAACCATTAAATGAAACTTGCTTATATGAAACATTTCTGGTTCCGCCAGTGCCTCCGAAGTGATTCCATTTGGTTCCAATTAGTCAGGATACGGTGTGAAACATTTCTGGTTCCCCAGTATCTCTCCAAAGTGATTCCATTTGGTTCCAATTAGTCAGGATACGATGTGGAACGGCGAGAAACAACTCTCTTGTCCTCTGGCGGGCAAATGAAACTGTTACTGGGGACTGGGAGGATGGTTCGTGTAAAGGGGGAATTGGGGAGGGGGGTTAGGGCAATTGCTGAAGGGGTTTTGTTACTTACAACGACAATATTCAGGTTAATATTAACATTAGAATTAATGTTGTTGATAACTAAAAAAATTATAATAATGTCATTAAGATAACGATATTGATAATGGTTTTAATGGTAATGAGAATTTGATGATAATAACGATTATGAAAATTGTTTACTTGCAAATTTATATGAATATTACATATTCCTTGGTAGTGAAGTCTTACAGTTTGTATTTATCAGAGATTTGAATCGTCAGTCGTTTGTGTAAGTAAAATTAGTAATAAAAACAATAACAACAATTATTGGTGCCTAAATCAGTGTATTTAACTATGAAAGGGAGGATTTACCCAAGAATTATAATCACAGCTGTAGTAAGTATATTAGCAGGTTCCCGTGTATGTTACTACAACGCGGTTGGAGATTGAATTACAATTTTCATTAATCATAAATAGAAAACATACGGATTAAAATATAATCAAAGCAAAAATGCAATACTGGTCTTTATCTTACTACGAAAAGTAAAAGAAAAGAAAAAAAACTTGAAATATTACATACATTAAAGGTAATAAGCAACAGAAACACGGACAACCACCGAGCGTACGCCGGTCCTAAATATTTCTCTTGGGAACGATCAGCATTTTTCTTTTATGGGGACCCTCCCCCACCCCCCCCCCCTCCGCCAAAAAAAAAAAAAAAAAAAAAAAAACGGCGCACAGGCTTTCCCAGTAATCCTAATGTCTAGAGAGAGAGATAAAGATAGCGACTTCATATAGATAAAGCATTTTCCATGGGGAGGTAATAGTGTTGGACCAGGAAGGGTAGTTTTGCTAAGGAAAATATTAGTACGAATTAAGTGTCTGTCTTTTATATTTACTTATATATACAGTCTATATATGTATGTATGTATATATATATATACATATATATATATATATATATATATATATATATATATATATATATATATATATATATATATATATATATATATTGTGTGTGTGTATGTAGAGAGAGAGTGAGTCATATGTACATAGAGGTATCCGTGTATAAATGTGTATATCCATATAAATTTCATATATATATATATATATATATATATATATATATATATATATATATATATATATATATATATATATATATATATATGCGTGTGTGTTTATGTTGGTGAGTATGCGTGTGTGTTGTGTGTATAGGATTATATGCCTGTATGTACGTATATTTTGTTTGTTCATGTGTATCCTGTGATGAGCTGAGAGAAGGTTGTGACTCAAAGACATGATGAAAGCAACTGAGTAACTTTATTACAGAACACTCTCCTTTATATACAAAAACTCAATGCAACAGGAAATTTCCTGTTCAAAACCGACACCGCATCGGTTAACAGTTAATGTTGAGAAAAACATACATGTTATTTCAGGTTCTCTTTAGTGCGAGGGAAGAGCGAAGATACAAGCATAATATATACACAAAATGAAATGTCGTTACTATGTACGATTGTGTGACACACGGTTGGTACACGGCTCCCCCCCCCCTAAAAATGACATACTGTACATGTTAGATAGGGCGCCCTGATCTAGAGAGGTGAACTTTAGGCGGGTCATCTGGCAGGAGATAAGCAGGTTTTAGACGATCAATGGAGACCCAGTCTTCTTTGCCACGAATGTTCAGTAGGAATGCTTTCGGACTGCGTCGGATCACAAGGAAAGGGCCCGTGTAAGGGGGCGTTAGCAGTGGCTTGCTAGTGTCATTGCGCAGGAAGATGTGCGTTGGAGAGTGCAAGTCTGTCGGTATGTGATGCTTCGCTTGGGGCTTGTAAGTCTGGCGGCATGGAGTAAATTTTCCCACGACGTGACGTATGCGCTGGAGATCGTCGGAGGTGGTTGTAGAAGGAAAATATTCGGCAGGGATGACCAACAGGTCGCCATACACCATATTAGCTGCCGAGACGTCAAGGGCGTCTTTAGGAGTGGTCCTTAGTCCCAGGAGGACCCAGGAAAGCTGAGTAAACCAGTTGGAATCCCTGCAGCGGGACATCAAAGCTGCTTTGAGGGTGCGATGAAAACGTTTAACCATTCCATTGACAGCGGGGTTGTAGGAAGTTGTCTGAAGTAGGGTGATGCCCAGGAGATTCGCTAATGATGTCCACAATTGAGAGGTGAAAGTGGTACCCCTGTCAGAAGTAATATGCTCAGGGATACCAAATCTTGCAATCCATCCTGAGAGTAAGGCAGATGTACATGAGGCGGACGTTGCAGTTTCCATGGGAAGGGCTTCAGGCCAACAAGTGGAGCGGTCGATGACAGTAAACAGGTAACGATGTCCTTGTGATGTGGGTAGGGGGTCTACAACGTCGACGTGAATGTGTGCGAAACGACGCTGAGGTAGAGGAAAGATGCCCACTCCTGAATCCGTGCGTCGATGTACTTTGGAAGTTTGGCAAGAAGTACAGGCGCGGACCCAATCCTTAGCATCCTTAGAAATGCCATGCCAAATGAACGGCACGAGGGATGTGAAAGGCCGTGAATGAAATCAAACACCTGCCGGTGCACGGGAGCAGGAATCCAAGGTCGCGGTCTACCAGTACCGACGTCACAGAGGAGGAGGGTGTTGGAGTCTTCGAGGGGGAAGTCGTCCCGATGGAGGGACGTGCAGGATGTCCTTCATGCTTGATACGCTGGATTCTGTCGTTGGGCTTTCAGCCAAGGCGTTGTAATCCAATCCCAGTTGAACGGCAGCCAACGTGTTTCTTGCCAGGGCATCGGTAACGGGATTCATTTTCCCAGGTACGTTTGAAGGGTGCAATTGTATTCAGCCACGGCGGAGAGGTGTCGGCGTTGACGGGCAGACCAGGCGTCAGACTCTCGAGTGAAGGCGGGCACCAGAGGCATGTGGTCTGTGCAAATGACGAAGGGCATACCTTCTAAGAAATGGCGAAAGTGACGGACAGCCAAGTGCATTGCCAGCAATTCGTGATCGAAGGTAGAATAACCCGGTTCTGCCTTGGACAGTTTTCTGCTGAAGAAGGCCAATGGGCGGGGCGAGCCATTGACCACCTGCTCGAGTACTGCACCAATAGCGACGTCGCTGGCATCAGTGGAGAGAAGGAGAGGGGCGTGTGAGATAGGAAAAGTGAGAGCCGCAGCGGTTGATAGGGCCTTCTTTGCATTGCAGTAGGCCGCTTCTTGAAGGAGACCCCACTTCAGGTCCTTTGGCTTGCCATTGAGGGAGGCGTAGAGGAGAGCAAGAGTGGCGGCAATGGCTGGCGGAAAACGGTGATAATAGTGGATCATGCCCAAGAATTCCTGCAGAGCTTTGACGGTCGAGGGCACGGGAAAGTCCTGAACGGCTGCTACCTTCTGAGGGAGGGGAAGGACTCCTTCAGGACTGATGCGGTGCCCTAAGAACGCAACTTCATTGGCACCAAAGGTACACTTGTCGTACCGGACTACAAGGCCTTTTTGATGCAGGCGGTCGAGCCCGATGCGCAGGTGACGGAGGTGTTCCTCTTTTGAGGAGGAGAACACAAGTATGTCGTCCACATGACATACACAGAAGGGGAGGGCCCCTAAGATGCCATCCATGAGACGTTGAAACGTGGCCCCAGCATTACGAAGGCCAAAACAGGAGTAATTGAAGGTGTGTGTACCGAAGGGAGTGGTGATGGCGGTCTTGGGGATGTCTTCTGGGTTCATAGGCACCTGATAATACCCCTTCAGGAGGTCGAGTGTAGAGAAAACCTTCGCTTTGTGCAGGCAGGAGAACACGTCGGCGATGTTTTGGAGGGGATAGTGATCTGGTTCTGTTTGCATGTTCAGGCGCCTGTAATCCCCACACGGACAGAGGGAGCTGTCTTTCTTCAGAACGATGTGTATGGGGGACGACCATGGGCTGGAGGCCTTTTAGCAAAGGCCCATTTCCTCCATTTCGGTGAACGTCTGTTTGGCGACTGCCAATCGCTCCAGTGCCAGACCTCTGAATTTTGCGAAGACTGGGGGTCTCGTCGTCTTAATATGCTGATAAATACCGTGCTTGGCAGGAGCTGTCGGGGTTTGGCGAAGTTTGGGACAAAAAACTTCCGGTTACGACATGAGGAGGTTGGCGTGGGCATCCGTGGGTGCGCTGATGTGGAGAGCGAGGTTAGAGGGGGTGGGTTGAAAAGGTGTCAACAAGTACGAGTCTGCGTTGACCAATCGTCGGTGGGCGACATCGACCAGAAGGTGGAAATGAGAGAGGAAATCCGCACCGTGGATTGGCAATGTGACGTCAGCAACGAGAAACTTCCAATTAAATTTACCGCTTCCAAACGATAATGTGAGGTTCTCGTAACCGTAGGTGGGTATCGCAGATCCATTGGCAGCTACCAAGTGAATGTCGGCAGACGTAGACAGACTACGTCGTGTCCTGAAGAGTTCCCATGGCAAAAGAGAACGACAAGCACCCGTGTCTACCAAAAATCGCACGCCCATTCCTGCATCATGTAAAAATAAAAGATTAGAAACACGGGTGGCCACTGCCACGAGCGATAGCCTAATTATGCATTTTTTGGCCACTGACAATCCTTGGCACATTTCTTCGTGGTTGCCCCGAATCTGTAGTGGTAGTAGCAAAACTGCGGCGGATGGGAGGTAGTAAGTGGCTGCAGAAGTCGTTGGTTGGGGTGCGAACGAGTGGTGGGTGGTGGGTGGCTTTGTCACCGCTTCGGCACGTCACGGGGTAAGTGTGTATGTCCTACGGTATTCACGTCAGCTTTGGTTGACGTTGAATAGGTGTCCTCTTCGTCAGGAGTGGAGGCGTTGATGGAGGTCTTGAAGTGGCTGTCCATAAGGGTGTCTGCTTTGGTCATCAAGTCCTTTATGGGTAAACTATCGACATCGGGTATGGCAGCGCGTACAGGTTCGGGTAAACGGCGTATCTAAAGGGCACGAAGTAGGTTCACCTCACGGTTGTTGAGAGAGCTGAAAAAGCTTTGCTATACGGGCGGCTGGCGACGGTGAGTACTGCTGCAGAAGGTATGTTTTGAGGGCGTCATATGCTATTGGGGTGTCTCCTTGTTCACATAGCCAGTCGGATATTTCTGGGAAGGTGTCCTCGGGTATCGCCGCGAGAACATAATCTGCTTTGGTGGTTGAGCAAGTCACGCCCTTGATGCGAAATGGACTTATGCGCGCTGAAACTAAGCAAACGCCTCTCTGCTGGTGAATGACGAAAGTTTCAATGAGGCAGCCACAGCGCCAACTTCCGTAGAATCCGCCATAGTACCAACGACGAAGGGGCGAGCCTGGTTGGAAGGCGGGAGGAGCGTGTTGACTTCCAGGGTCACCAATGTGACGAGCTGAGAGAAGGTTTTGACTCAAAGACAGGTTGAAAGCAACTGAGTAACTTTATTACAGAACACTCCTTTTTATACAAAAACTCAATGCAACTGGAAATATCCTGTTCAAAACCGACACCGCATCGGTTAACAGTTAACGGTGAGATAAAACATAATGTTATTTCAGGTTCTCTTTAGTGCGAGGAGAGACAGAAGATACAAGCATAATATATACTCAAAATGAAATGTCGTTTACTATTTACGATCGTGTGACACACGGTTGGTACAATCCGTATAAGTTCAATGTTACATATTCAGCAACATACGCATTTTTTAAAGCATTTATATGGTTTACAGTAATGTCACAATCCAATCATAGAGTTTAAATAAGGATATGGTTCAAATGAATCAATCATAATCTTTCAAAACATTAAGTTTTTTCCCTCTTCTTCTTCCAGAGCACATTTGGGAGATTGGGAGAAAGTGGTTGATACTGTGTTCATTGGCCACATTGCTATGACAAGCACTCTCTATAGATGTGAACAACAGCTGACACTCGGTAAGTCTTCTGCACACATTCTTATCTATTAATTCAGAAGGTAAAAGTCAAATGTAGCAGTAGCTCGTGTTTTTTTTTTTTTTTTTTTTTTTTTTGTGATGCTCTTTTAGAATGTTTATTAGTGAAAGAAATCCGAATAAATGATACTGTGAAGTAATTTTTGGTGTGTATCAATTTCAACGTATTGTTGAGTTATAGAATTGCACAAATTATCATTTGGTTTCTTTGCCGGGACCCTTTCATTTGACAGTTTCGCTTTAGCTTTCCTTTAATAACTTTATATAGATATTAGCGTACGTAACCCATCATAAGGGGCAACTAAAAATTTTCATTAATATGCATACATACGCACACACAGATTCAACTCTTCCCACCCTCCACCTTTCCTACCACACGGCAGTTTGGGCATTTTGTGGGAGATTGTGTTTTCCGAGAGGTTGCCACTCAGCGTGACAGGAAAGAAAGAAGGATATATATATATATATATATATATATATATATATATATATATATATATATATATATATATATATATATATATATATATATATAAACACACGTCTTGTATTGTCTGCATCTTCATTTTATCAGATAATTGTTATATCGACAATTCCATTATTTTATTTTAGGTTGTGAGTTTATGCGTATTTACGCATTTACGCTTTCGTTGGTATATTCATGATACTATTATGTTTAAATATTTTGCCGTATAATATCATATTCCATATGTTTTGTTACTGATAGATTGAGCTCTAAAGTTACTTTATTGGAGTAATTTGTTATTTTTCTTTCACGCTTCTTCTTTGAACTTCAAATATGATTTTTGTCCAGTTACGAATACACTTTTTATTCGAATGGTATTTCTTTAAAGTCTGATTTTTAAAAGTCAGATATGCAGAGCGTGCCATCTAATCTTATGTTTCCATTCGTAGTCGTAAATAATAAATATAGACAGGAGAATTTTGATCATCATCAGA
>NC_090739.1:25279458-25289458 GCF_036898095.1 Palaemon carinicauda
GATATCAATACACATTTACGTATGCAATGATAATAATTGGGTATAACACCTTTACCAATTATGGTTTTAGACGTTTTAATGTTAACTATGTGTGGTAATGGTATATGCATTGTCAGTTTTTTTTTATTAATCAGTGTTTTAAAACAAGTTTCTCGCTTTTGTCAATGATGAAAGTATCGTTATATCGTATAGAATTTATCTGTAAATTATGATTTTTTTTATTCCTTTCTATATTCATAGTGATAAATCACTGCAGCAAAAGAAAGATTCAAAACTTGAAAAACAGAATTGAAATAACCTTTTCCGTCATATAAAAATGAAGACCAACTTTATTATTGCAGAAGGACATTTCGAAAATGTTATTCCATTGAACGTAAAAGAATATTTCAAATTAGTTCCGTGGTCTATTATTATTTCATTTAGTTTATACTATACGTTGGAAATACCTCTCTAGAAAAGAACCGAAAATACTTAACTTTTCATGACGAAAGGGGAAGAAAACTCTCTCTCTCTCTCTCTCTCTCTCTCTCTCTCTCTCTCTCTCTCTCTCTCTCTCTCTCTCTCTGACGATTTCGTATTAATATGATTGATATTGACATCTTATACCAAATAACAAGTTAAATGGATATTAAGTTAGAAATAGTGGACATTTAGCCTGTTGTTATATATATATATATATATATATATATATATATATATATATATATATATATATATATATATATATATATAGTGTGTGTGTGTGTGTGTGTGAGTGTGTGTGTGTATACTATATATATGTGTGTGTGTGTGTGTGTGTGTATGTTTGTCTGTCTGTCCATACGTAGACAAAAACGCGAATATATATATATATATATATATATATATATATATATATATATATATACACACACATACATACATATATATATATATATATATATGCGTGAGTTCATGTATTTGTATGCACAAGACATTATCTCGGAATGAAGGTGTAGGCTTCTTACCCAAGTCGTTTCTCCCCCACGGGATCGATGTTAGTTTATCCCAGTTAACATAATTTAACAACCGCGTTGGTCTATTATTGCTTTTATTGAAGATTTGTTTACGTCTGTCCGTCTGGCTGTAATTATTTAAGAATTCTCTCTCTCTCTCTCTCTCTCTCTCTCTCTCTCTCTCTCTCTCTCTCTCTCTCTCTACAAGAATTTAAATTATTGGTTTCATTCAGGCCAGAAATTGAATAGAAATTTTAATTATTCTGACGGAATTTCCTTCATTGTGATCACAGTGACAATTGTGAATCAAAACCTGACAACAAACAGATATTGCTTAATGTTTGTCTGGTTGATTTCCAAATATTTCATTAATCTATATCTCAGTAGTTATTATTCATGAGCAATTCTTTTAGTTTTTCCTCTTTTGTTAAAAGAACGTGTTTGTTCTTACAACAAATACTTGTATTAATAATTGCATAAATTTGTATGCCGTATATTTGATTCCATACACATTTTAACACATTCTACTAATTTAGAAATAGTTAATAGTCAGATGAATGTTATTTGGATGTTCTCCAAATCAATTGAAATCATACTTGTTTTCTCTGTTTCTAATCTTCCTTTAAAGTATCAAAGGGTCCTTTTATAATTTTATTTTTCTATATATATTGCAGACCTTTTCATTTGAATGTGACTTTTTGCAATGAGAGGTTATGTAAAATATTTTTGTTTTACATCGTATACATGAATGTATGTATACAATATATATATATATATATATATATATATATATATATATGTGTGTGTGCATGCTTTAAACTTTATTAAGATCAATAAGCGTTATCGTTTAATAAATCCATTACTTGAAATTTTATTGCGGTAAATATACCAGTAATGACCTCAAACATCTTATGTATTACACCTTATTAAAGATGTTCCCAATGATAAGATACCTTAGCGTGTAGATGTGCTAAAACTACAAGGCAGATAACTAGTTTTATCAAATAAAGAAGTTCGTATAGTTTATCACCCAGATTATTTTTTTTCATGAAATATCTTTCAATTTGCTTTATCCTGCAGTAATAATAAATTTCCTCTGAATGAAACTCTGTGTTGCTTTATTGTTTAGGTTCCCTGGTTATCGAAATATTGAGGTATATCCTTGAAAGTAAGGTATTGCTGTATACAGTAAATAACAATACTGGAAATATTGTTGTTTTTCAATTTAATATGGCATAAATCTCTCTCTCTCTCTCTCTCTCTCTCTCTCTCTCTCTCTCTCTCATTACCCATGATTCCGTTTTGAACAAAATATATTACTATATATACACTTTGGATAGTCTAGAACGTATAGCCAACATAATCGTATAATTCCCTCTTATGACTTGCAATTGCGTATCTTCAAAAGACGCATTCAACACTAAATCCCTGTCATTTATATGTGTGTATGTGCTAAAGAATTTGATTTATTATAACGTAAATTGTGAAGATACTGAGTGACACATTCAACCGACAATAAAACTGATGTATTTCGCGCCGTATGTTGATCGATGGATTTTTTTTTTTTTTTTTTTTTTTTTTTTTTTTTTTTTTTTTTTTTTTGTAATGGCGAGTTCAGGTATTTCTTGATAAAGTAGGAGAGAGAGAGAGATTACATTTGTATTTTCACATAATCATACATGAGATTTGCGAGAGAGAATTTTTCATTGACTGTCTGCCAAAAACGCCAACCTCATAATTTGCTTGCAGTCATAGAAATTGCATTGAAATATCAAATCAATATTATCCTTTCTTGCTGAACAGTATCACTATTTCTTAAAATCATCTCAAGGAATGCACAAATTGATATTTTAATTCCAAGTAACGACTGATAGTACAGTGAAGTGTTATCAATTTCCTATGCGTTTGTAATACAAGTGTTCTTTCCACGTCTCGTTTTTCTAAGACCGAATGCAAAACTGTTGTCCAATCTGTGAGACCTGATATCACACAATTCGCAAGTTTCTGTGAATGCATAGTTTGCCCTTGGACAAACTGGTGTCATTCTACTATGAATTTAATGGTCTGATATTCAATCCTGCTGGTGTTTTATTTATTAGTATCAATCGTTCAAAGATATCATTGGTGTAGAATCGCAATCATATTCATTTACATTGGGTAGGAAACTATGATAGCCAGGAACCTCAAGAGGGCATGCAAGATATGAATGGTGCAGGGCTTGTAGGAGTGTTCGATGTGATGCTGATGAGCGGCTTTTGTAAAATGTAGATTTGGTAATTCATACATGTTTTTGCATATAATGATTTATGTGCCAGTGGTTTGTTATTTTCTGGGTCATCCTCTGCTATGGAATATGGGTTAATTAGCCAAATGGTTCAGTACTCAGGCTGCAGATTTCTGGGACTGTGTTCGATCCCTGACTATTGCCTACAAGTTCAGCCAAATGTAAATACAGTTAGCATTTACTGAAGTGAAGAAAGGGGCGTATGGCTAGCAACCTAACCTTTAAGGACATGTATATATACCAGATGACAACTTGTTTTGATACCACTGCCTTCATGATGAAAGACGTATGAAGTGAAAGTACACACACACACACACACACACACACATATATATATATATGTGTGTGTGTGTGTGTGTGTGTGTGTGTGTTTGTGTATATGTTTGTGTTTATGTAATTCTCATGTGCTATCAAATTTTCCTCGTTCTCCGATACATTGCAAATTCCATTACACGTTGGGATTATGGCCAGCTGTGTTCATTCAATTCAATCAAACTCCTTATGTCTCATTAAACCAGTTAATGGTGTTTTGATTATTCTCATATTTTTTTCTGTTCTGAATCATTTCATTGGGAAATTACATAAGTGCCGACATCATTCTCGAAGTATAATTGCATTCTTAACAAAAGTATTGAAACTACGACGCATTTTTATTGATATATTTTTTCCTAACTTCATTTGCTTACGTGATTGTGAGATGTATCGAATTACATGGATTCAATTTATAACTTACTAGATAACAAAGCTCTTTTTGGATAAGGATATTGACATTTCATTTTCTGGTAATCAGACATTTATACATAACTTGCTTTTCATAATAATGAGACAAGTTATAGACAAGGAATTGACTTTACTTTTTACGGTTTTTTTTTTTTTTAGTATTACTTTACCTGGTAATTAGAATAAGTATTTAGACATTACGTTTCATGATAACCAGAAATCTTTGGAAAGTTTCCTCAATGTAGGTCATAAAGCATTTTTGTTTAGCATTCAAGACCAGCATTACCATTGCATTTCCTTATTCTTCCATAAATCAATTTATTATAACTGATTTGATATGATTTTAACAACTCAAATTGTGTACGAGATACTAAACTCATACTGGTATATGGATCCTTACTCGACAGCTCTTGTCGAAGCATTTCTTTTAATCTATCCTGAAAGTGTATCAATACATCTCGCTGAATTACTGGTCTAATCTTTCAGTCACCTTTTAATGATAAAAATCGAAGTAATTTTGATATGTTCATTTCGCGTTTCGAAACCCGATCCAGTGTTTCACTTTTGCTTCGAACCCTCTGAGCTTCGCCCAAGGGTTTCGGCTGTATCATTTGGAAAAGGAACAAGATCCTCTTCTGATCCCTTTCCAGCGGAAATCTTTTGAATAAATAAAAAACGGGTTTTTTATCGTTTATTTTAAATTTCAATTGTTCTTGGTGATTCTTTTCGTTACTTTATTTATGTTATAATGTGTTTTATTTCATTTTACTTTTTGATAAATAAAGCAAATTGTGTAAAGAAGTTGATGTTTAAAAATTCAATTTGTTCTATTTTGTTACAAAAACTTTAAGCTTTTCCTGGTAACCAAAGGCTGTAACCATAACTCTAAATATACTACTACATATTTTATCTAAATCATTTGTTTTATCTGTGAGTTTAATATATTTACATCAGATTATCTGATTAAAATGATTGATTTTGCCTTCAAATCCAGAAAAACAAAGTTTGCAAGGTCTCTCTCTCTCTCTCTCTCTCTCTCTCTCTCTCTCTCTCTCTCTCATATCAAAAACTGAATTCATTATCGTTTTAAATTTAAATCCGATATAGATTGTCAAGTGAATCATCTCGCTACCATTCAGCCATCATCGATTTCAAGCATTATACTATGCACAGGGTCGTAGTGGCCGAGGTGGTAACGTCTCTGACTATGACTGGGGTTCGAGTCACGCTCAGAATCTTTGGTCGCTGCAACCTCACCATCCTTGTGAGCTAAGGATGGGGGTTTGGTGGAGCCTATAGGTCTGTCTGCTGAGTCATCAGCAGCCATTGCCTGCCCCTCCTTGATCCTAGCTTGGGTGGGGGGGTGGGCGTGGGCGCTTACCCGCCCGTTGAGCTACTACCGCTAGAGAGTTAGGAGGTCCTTTGACTGGCCAGACAGTACCATATTGGATCCTTCTCTTTGGTTACTGTTCTTTCCCTTTGCCTACACAGACACCGAATAATCTGGCCTATTCTTTACAGATTCTCCTCGGTCCTCATACACCTGACAACACTGAGATTACCAAACAATTCATCTTCACCCAAGGGGTTTTAAGTACGGCAATGTAATTGTTCAGTGGCTACTTTCTTCTTGGTAAGGGTAAAAGAGACTCTTTAGCTCTTCTAGGAGAAGGACACTCCAAAATCAAACCATTGTTCTCTAGTCTTGGGTAGTGCTATAGCCTCTGTACCATGGTCTTCCACTGTCTTGGGTTAGAGTTCTCTTGCTTGAGGGTACACTAAGGCACACTGTTCTATCTAGTTTCTCTTTCTCTTGTTTTATTGAAGTTTTTATTGTTTATATAGGAAGTAGTTATTTTAATGTTGTTACTATTCTTAAAATATTTTATTTTTCCTTGTTTCCTTTCCTCACTGAGCTATTTTCCCTGTCGGGGCCCCTGGGCTTATAGCATCCTGCTTTTCCAACTAGGGTTGTAGCTTAGCATTTAATAATAATAATAATTTAATAATAATAATAGTAATAATATGGTCAGTCTCTAGGGCATTGTCCCGCTTGCTAGGGCAATGTCACTGTCCCTTGCCTCTGCCATTTATGAGCGGTCTTAAAACCTTTAATCTATTCAAGTTTGATTCGTAAAATGATAATTCAACTTCTTACCTCTCCAATAACTAGATTCCCCAAAAGGCACATTCATTCAAGCATCAAATTCACCTTATTTCAACAACTTTCACGATACAATGAAAACCCAAATTAATATCCGGTAGGCTTTCATTATGAAAATGGCGCTTACCGGAAAATTAGCGATAAAAATTCCAAGTGTTTCTTAATTAGATTTTGCAAATTACCGAGCAATTTGCACGGCACCAATATCGCAACAGGTTTACCAACTCATATAATTAAGTCCTCGTTTACGCTGGAAGTCTCGCTCTAACGAATGTCCTTTGCGTATCATGGAATTATGAAGCGTCAAATTAACACTAGAATGTTCGAATTCTCTCTCTCTCTCTCTCTCTCTCTCTCTCTCTCTCTCTCTCTCTCTCCAGAAGTAAATACAATTTTACATTACCTGTCACAATCATAATTTGGCTGACGAATCGTGGGTGAACTATATATATATATATATATATACCTCTCTCTCTCTCTCTCTCTCTCTCTCTCTCTCTCTCTCTTATATATATATAGATATATATAAATGTGTGCAGAGATAGATAGATAGATAGATGAAGGAGATAGAGAATTGTATGCCTTTCAGTATGTTTTTATATGTATTCTCCCATCGTTAATTTGGCGTACATGAAGGTAATATAAACTGTACAATAACATTCTTATGAATTTCAAAGTTGAGATAATCTCGTCATTCGTGAAACAACCACTAAAAACAATGACATCAACAGGAATATGGGACAACCATTAATGAAACAAAGATCATTTCACTGTTGTTGGGTAAGGTCATTATTTTATTTACCCGGGTTCAGTTAATCAGTCTTAGTAAGATTTGTAGGAAAATATTTAGATTTTCTGTAATATATTTTCTGGTAATCTCCCCTATATGATAAAGATAAGTTTCTATCTATCTATCTATCTATCTATCTATCTATCTATCTATTTATCTACCTATATATATATATATATATATGTATATATATATATATTTATATATATATATATATATATATATATATTATATATATACATATATATATTTATATATATATACATATATATATTTATATATATACATATATATATTTATATATATATATACATATATATATTTATATGTATATACATATATATATTTATATATATATATATATATATATATATACACACATACATACATACATAATACTTACTCCGTCCACCCTCAACTCTCCCCGAACCTCAGATAGGGGGCAGAGGTAGGGGTCAATCCCTGGTGAGAGGTGGGTGCGTGTGTAGGTACATATATTTAAATAGTTAGCAGTCCTTTTTTACAGGTCGCGTACATTAGTGAAGAGAAATAAAAATTGCGTCAGTTTTCCAATGAGTTTATTAATATAAAAAAAAAAAAAAAAAGTTTTCGGTTAACTTGATATATTGTGATACATACTTTTAATTTAATGAGAGACATGTACACAGAGTGATGGTAATATGTTGGATTACATATGGCCGCAATGTCTAAATTATCTATATTTTATGCAATAAAATTACCCTGTTGTCTAAAGCAATATAAAAAAGACTGGATTTTTTTCTTTATATGTATACGCCCATTCCCGTATTTTGAATTTCAATTACCTACTAAGTAAAAAGAAATTAGAATCACACCCTTTCCATTTTCTAAAAATAAAAAAAACCTACCTCATTTTTCTAAAAACTCATATTCATGGTTTGTTTATTCTACCGCTAAACAATGTATTGACGCCATGTTCGTCTCAGTTCGGCCGGAACAAACATATTACCTGCAGCGTATATCGGGATGCTTTCTAGGAAATATATATCTCGTCCATACCGGGAATATTGCGTGTTCTCTCTTGGGTACTGCAAGCAAAATGTGCTTTTAGAGACTGAGTGCGTGGGCAAGCAGGCACTGCAGGCACTGCAGGCAGGCAGACAGGCCAGGCACGATTCCATAACGACTGTCTTTTTCGCTCGGAATGATTGTGTTTTGCACAGCGTGTGTGGTTTAGAGTTTCCATCACGCCTGAGTTTTGCTTTTGCCTTTTGGTTTCGCAATCTGGTTGTTTTGAATAAATTTTGCATATTTGAAAATATCGGTTTATATGCAAATGTCTTCATTTACAATAACTACAACAATCTATTTTTAATATAATGATTTAACTAATCTAGAAGTTTTAGGTCGGGTGAATTCTTCTTCTTTCTTTTCATTTAAGATCCTTTTAGTTCTTCACTAAGGCACGATGATTCGTTAAAACTTCTTATGTAGTTATTTATAGTATATATAGAGTATTAAAATTATAAGTTCTCGGGAATGTTGAATCTTACGTCATTGTCAATTACTGTGGCTGTCTTGTTACCAGCTGTATCTCTTCTTTTTCTTTATTAAAGAATCATTTAGCCTCTACTTCGAATGGAGCGTCTCAATCCAGTTAACCATTAACCAATTTTTCCATTAATCTCTTTAGAGAGAATCGGTCACCCACTCAGGCCGAACTAAACAACAGAATCTTCCCTTCCGTTAGTGATTAATTTTACCAATCTCTTCGAGAAGAAGAATATAGACGTCTTAATCTGTCTGTAGTTTATAATTTATAATAAGGAAGATTTTGTTTTAGTATTTTCTTAACTCCTTAGAGGAATTGATCTTTGCCATGCTTACCGGGGGAGATGTTATTTTATGAATAGAAAGAAATGTGTGCATCATTGAGGCAAGTGTCGTGTACGAATTTTACTGGTAAAATAGCAACCAAAGGGTCGTCTTTTAAGAATGATTCTCTCTCTCTCTCTCTCTCTCTCTCTCTCTCTCTCTCTCTCTCTCTCTCGTTTCTTTCAGTCGAGATACTACCGCTAGAGAGTTATTGGGTCCTTTGACTGGCCAGACAGTACTACATTGGCTCTCTCTCTATGGTTATGACTCATTTCATCTTTGCCGACATATCCACAGAATAGTATGACATATTCTTTACACATTTTCCTCTTTCCTCATACACCTGATAACACTGAGATTGCCAAGCAATTCTTCTTCGCTTAAAGGGTTAACTACTGCACTTTAACTGTTCAATGGCTAATTTCCTCTTGGTAAGGGTAGTAGAGAATCTTTAGGTATGGTAAGCAGCTCTTCTGGGAGAAGGACACTCCAAAATCAACCATTGTTCTCTAGTCTAGGGTAGTGCCATAGCCTCTCTATCATTGTCTTCTAATGTCTTGGGTTAGAGATCTCTTGCTTCAGGGTACACTCAGGCACACTATTCTGTCTTGTTTCTCTTCCTCTTGTTATTTTGAAGTTTTTATAGTTTATATATGAAATATTTATGTTATTATTGTTCTTAAACTTCTCTTGTAGTTTATATCCTTATTTTCTTTCATCACTGGGTTACTTTCCCTGTTGGAGCCCTTTGGCTTATAGCATCCTAATAATAATAATAATAATAATAATAATAATAATAATAATAATAATAATAATAATAATAATAATAATAACAGCATGATTGTAGTTCCAAGTATATTTGATGTATATATATATATATATATATACATGTATATATATATGTATATATATGTATATATATATATATATATATATATAAATATATATATATATATATATATGTATATAAATATATATATACATACATATATATATATATATATATATATAAACCATTGGAACATAAAATGATAATAAAAATATTTTATTCATTTTGTCGATTTTTATAAATTCCTTTTCCATGATACACAAGAGTGGACATTTCGTAGTCAGACCCTCCCATGTCGACTACATTTGCATATTCATTAAGATGCTGCACATGCATAATGGACCAGAGAAGTCATCATAAATTCCCCATACTGATATTAGAAAAA
>NC_090739.1:25291958-25293881 GCF_036898095.1 Palaemon carinicauda
GTTTTGTATATGATGTAAGATAGAGTGGTTACTCTTTGAGTAAATTATCCCTTTTTTACATATTTGAACTGAAAAAGCCTCAAATGCAGTTCTTGAACATGTACATGTAGCTGATAAGACTGTAACCTTAAAGTGTACTATATATTTAATTATAATTACTTTATATCTCTTTGACATTAGTAGTTCTGGTTTCGTTATCAAAGTAATTTCAATAAATAACTACTTATTAAATATTTTTTCATTATTTTGCCAACGTGCCAATCAGTTCATTTCATTCATTATTTTGTTACAGTAATTGATAAAACAGAAGCAATTTAGGATCAAGGTTCAGATATAATTCGCTTCATAGACCTAGTAATAGTGTAATTTTCTCAAAAGTTAGAAATAAATCCAGTGATTCATATTTTTAAAGTTCTTAAAAGTTGCAGTGTCCAATTATAATTAGCATTCATCTTTGAATTATTTTATGTCATTGGTCTCATTATGTCCGACATAATGTTACACATATGTGTACATATGTTTGAAATTGATGGTTTTAGAAGCAATTTCTTTATTCTGAAATTTTTCAGGTTTTGCAGTAAGGTTCATAATTAAAGTACACCTTTTTTGGTTTTGCAATCCCCTTTAATATTTAAAAGAATTTTGTAGACAAAGTACACCTCTAAATGTAAAATAAATATATCGTAACGAACGTTCACATGATAAAATGACTGAAAAAAAAATGTAATGGGAGATTCAAAACATATTTTTTTGTATTTCTGTTACTATAAATCATTTCCTAAAAACAAATGTGAATGAAAGATGCATCAAGGTTAACATTAAATAAGCCATGAGGTCATAATATGTTCTAACGAGTAATAATTCATGCTGATGTTCCATCCTTTTGTTGTGAAATAATTTGTGGCATTGCCTTGCTCCATAAATTATGTAAGTATTTTTATATAGAGTGAATGTATTCCCCCACTGTATCGATATTACACGATATTCGATAGGAGATAAATCAAAATTATGACATATATATTCCTGATTCTCAAGGTCGTAACCAATGAAGAGTTTTTCAAATATTCCATCAGTGATGAGGTGTAGTTTTTACTAGTATAGAGAAAGATAAAATCATAATACCTTGTATTAATATATGTTTTCCAACAATAAAAAGGAATATGTATCTTTTTCATCAATAGTAAGATATATATTTCATTGTGAAAGGTAAGGCATAGTATTTCACGAAGAATACCATCATTTTCTCAGTTAACGGGAAGAAATATCCGATTGTAATCAAGTAAAGGTTACATGAAATACCTTGATACTTTTACTGATCAACATAATTACAGTAGAACCTTTTAGCTATATTTATGGTAACGAGATCAACCGGATAATCAGCCTACCCGAAATGGGCTATTTGATCTTATAAAGCAGAAATGGGCTATCTGACGACGGACAGCAAAAATGGGCTGTCTGGTGTTAAAAGAAATGGGCTATATTAAAGGGGATGATATTAACCAGCCCAATGAACCAAGTTCGACTCTTACAGAGGCTGCCAATCTGAAGTCGTAAGGCAGTTGTACCATTTGCTTTCAGTCTGAATCTTACTGTGGTGGGCTGAAGACAGCTTCTTCATCGTTATATTTGTTTCGTTGCATTTTAATTATTCCTAAGATTTAAGTTTGGCAGTTTATTATACATCCTTGTACCTAGATAACAAATCATTGGAAAATTATACAATAGACAGTTTCTATCTTCGTAAACAAAGTAGCGAGATTTACCATGATTTTTTAGATGTTTTACAAGGAAAGTTAAGAGGTAAGATATACAGTACAGCGACCTTTTGGAATATGAATATATTAAGTATAGCGTTGAATGACGTGTCATTGGTAAGGGGGAGGTGGTTCGTTTCTCTGTCCATGAACTCTGTTTAGGAAAATT
>NC_090739.1:25299381-25301881 GCF_036898095.1 Palaemon carinicauda
ATTAATTATACCAATCTTTTCGAGAAGATTATAGACGTCTTAAGCTGTCTGTTGTTTATAATGGATGATTAGAAAGATTTTCTTTTAGTATTTTTTTAACTCCTTAAAGGAATTGATCTTTAATGTGTGTATTGGGGTAGATGGCATTTATCTTTAGTAGAGTTCACGGGTTTTTTTTTTTTTTTTTTTTTTTTTTTTTTTTTTTTTTTTTTTTTTTTTTTTTTTTTTTTTTACACTTATGAATAAAGTTTCAAGGTATTGGAAATGTACATATATGAATAGAGAGGAATATGTGCATCATTGAAGCAAGTGTCATGTACGAATTTTGCTGACAAAACAACCAAAGGGTCGTCTATAAAGAACTCTCTCTCTCTCTCTCTCTCTCTCTCTCTCTCTCTCTCTCTCTCTCTCTCTCTCTCTCTCTCTCTTCTTCCAGTTGAGATACTACCGCTAGAGAGTTATTGGGTCCTTTGACTGGCCAGACAGTACTACATTGGATCCCTCTCTGGTTATGACTCACTTCATCTTTGCCGACACATGCACAGAATAGTCTGGCATATTCTTTACACATTCTCCTCTTTCCTCGTACACCTGATAACATTGAGTTTACCAAACAATTCTTCTTCGCTTAAGGGGTTAACTAGTGCACTTTAACTGCTCAATGGCTACTTTCCTCTTGGTATGGGTAGAAGAGACTTAAGCTCCGGTAAGCAACACTTCTAGGAGAAGGACACTCCAAAATTTAACCAGTTTTCTAGTCTTAGAGTGCCATAGCCTCTGTACCATGGTCTTCTAATGTCTTGGGTTAGAGATCTCTTGCTTTAGGGTACACTGGGCACACTATTCTGTCTTGTTTCTCTTCCTCTTGTTATTTTGAAGATTTTATAGTTTGTATGTGAAATATTTATGTTAATGTTATTATTGTTCTTAAACTTCCCTTGTAGTTTATTTCCTTATTTTCTCTCCTCACTGGGCTATTTTCCCCGTTGGAGCCCTTTGGCTTATAGCATCCTAATAATAATAATAATAATAATAATAATAATAATAATAATAATAATAATACGTATGTAGTTCCAAGTATGTTTTATATGAGAATCATATGATTGTCTATATATATACAGTTTTTATATATATATATATATATATATATATATATATATATATATATATATATATATATATATATATATATATATATATATGTGTATATATATATATATATATATATATATATATATATATATATATATATATATATATATATATATATATGTGTGTGTGTGTGTGCGTGTATATATATACATGTATATATATATATATATATATATATATATATATATATATATATATATATATATATATATATATATATATATATATATATAACATTGGAACATGAGATGATAATAAAAATATTTTATTTATTTTGTTGATTTTTATAAATTGTGTATCTATGATGCACAAGTGGACATTTCTTAGCCAGGCCCTCCCTCACCGACTACATTTGCATATTCATGAAGATACTGCATATGCATTCATAATGGACCAGAGAAGTCATCATAGATTCCCCATACTGATATTAGAAAAACTTTGGAGAGGAGAGGTTTCTTTTTTTTTTCATTTTGCATGAAACTGAATAAGGAAGGCTCTTGCAGCATTCTCGATATGCTAAATTACTAGAATCAGAATCAGTAAGCAATGATTATTACGAGTTAATCAATAAATGAATTAAGATCAGTTTATAGAATCTAGTAATGATTTTTGATAAAGTTAACCATAGCTTAGCTACCCTCACTGCCCATGTCATATACTTAATTCAATACATTTTTATCATGATTAATTATTTTTCACCATAGATTACAATGTGAATATGTTTTTTAGGTCGCTGGCAAAGTACATTGTATATAAATCTTTTTTCTCCTTCTGTTATGTCTTTATTAAGGTATGTACACCTTATTAAATCACTCAACCCGTTTTCTATCTTATCTAAAAGTTCAGGTACGTTTTCTTACATGTTTCTAGCTCTCTTGAGGATTCTTTCCATATTATCATTATTATTATTATTATTATTTGCTAAGCTACAACCCTAGTTGGAAAAGAAGGATGCTATAAGACCAGGGATTCTAACAGGGAAATACTCTTTTATAATTGTTGTTATCTTGTTGTTGTTAACGTTGTTTTTATTGTATTCCAAATTGAGGACAAATAAATACAAAATTAGGTCTAGGTTAACCTATCGTTACCTTACCATATGTGGGTCGCAATCCATCAACAATAATTATGGTTCCTCATTTACAGCAGTTCCCTATTTAGGCTTGGTATTTGTAAGAAGTGAGAACTCCTCTTAATTAAGTTAAAAAAAAAAAACTGGCTATCAAGTAGACACATGACTACGCATACACATATACATATATATATATATATATATATATATATATATATATATATATATATATATATATATATATATATATATATATATTTATATATAAATATATAT
>NC_090739.1:25306881-25324381 GCF_036898095.1 Palaemon carinicauda
TGACAAACATAATTGTGTTGATAGTATCTGTTCACGAAAGGTTACCCAGATTTTCATCAGTTCATGATCCAAGTGGCGAAATTACCTATGAATTTGACGGGAGCGTTTCAACATCTTTTGAATCTTGTGGTTTTTTTTCCAGTACCGTCATACCTATTCTGCAAATCTCATGCATTGAAAATCCAATTCAGCATATGATTCATCACAAGTAAAAAGGACATAATAGAATATAGAGTATTACTAATGTTTATATCTAAGTATAATCCGTATTATCTCGTGCCCTAGTAAATAGGGCATCCCAAACGTCAGATACTTCGTTAACCTTTTCCCTCCATTGTGATATATATCTTAATTGGTTTCTATTTTCTTCCAGGTGCAATTCTATTCTATTCCATTCCCCTTCAAGCGCTATTCAAGCGGAAGTCTTGTAAAAGCACTCAACTTTGAGGAAGTTAGGTTAACTGAGATATTAAAGAGGCGACCCTTTGATAACATTCACTCGAAGTATAAAAGGCGAACTGAGATTTTCTCATAGAGAGATCTCTAATCGTTATCTCGATGCTCAGAAGATGAACTGCATAATGACTACCATGGGAATGTCGCTTAGAGATTTGTCATTGCTATTTCATGATAAATTGCAGTGCTAGTATTTATTGCGCTAATTAATTGATTAATTTATTTATTTATTTACTGTTCTGTAATTTGTCCTTCTCAGTATAAACCGCATAACATCAAAATACAATTTATTTTTTGATAGCAGAAAATTTAGATTAACTTCTTCTTCTTCTTCTTCTTGTTACCCACCATTATCCCTACATGGGGGTCGGTTGCCTGATGCACCTTCTCCAGAATTTAAATGAACTATCCTGCCTATATGAAAGGTACTTAAGTTAAACTGAATATGCGTAAATAATACGGACAATCATAGGGGTCTTGCAGCCTCACCGCTTTGTAATTGCTGGGAGGAAAAAGGCTTATTATGCTTTATGTTAAACTCAAGGTCGTTCAATCATTAGATTTAGTCTGCATTGGGTCTGTTCATCACTTGGATTGGTAGCACAAAAAAAAAGACATTGAACATCCTCAGAGCAGTAAGTTGGAATAATAGTCTCGCCTTATCAAAATTTGCTGAACATTGGAAGGTAAACCTTCCAGGCTCCATCCCTTCCAAGAGTAAGGAAGAATATATATATATATATATATATATATATATATATATATATATATATATATGTTATAACCCTTAGGGTTATTATAAGAGTTCTTATTATAATTGTTGTCAGTAATAAATGTAACTCAGTGCTAAAGGTCAGCGGAAACAAACACTCAAGAAAACTTAACAATATTTAATACTTAACAATAACAAAATTTAGATCAACCTTGTTAAAACTACAAATAACATTATTTAATAACAAGGGAGGACAAATAACGGTCCTTTGAATCACACTGGATTCCCTAAAACTAAGAAGCTAAGTCCTAACAAAGAGAGAGAAATATCAATTATAAACTTGGATCCAACAATTTGGCTGGCCAGAACAAAAAAATAACCCTAATACTAATTACAAGAAAGAAGGAAGACGGAGTAAATAAAACAAGAAAAACCATCATAAATCCTACCTATAAACACAAAACTAATGAACACAAAACCTTGTCTACAATAGACATACTGGAAGCTATCATGTAGTCACGTCTTAAATATGACAATATATAAAAGATCAAATGATGCAAAGGATGTAAATAGTTCTCTCCTCACTTCAGTGGATGAATCAGAGGAGACACAACACTAGGGCCGTCATTCACTGGTCATAACAGCTATCAGGGCAGGTCCTAAACGCCAGGGCATAACCATAAAGGGCAAGCAATCCCAAACGAAAATCAGACACTCTATGTCTTACCTGGCGTCAGCCTCCCTACTGGCCACCTCACGAGCTTGCAAGCTCCCAAAACCACAGCAGCTGATTGGAGACGTTAGTGCACCAATTCCCTGGGAAGTCCTCCTCGTCAGGGAAAGGCAGAACTGGCTCGAGTCGCAGGTGACAAGAGCACCTGCAGACAACAGATCAATGTAAGGATCAAAAGCGTAATCCAAAGAATCGTCCAAATAAGTTGCCAAACAATCGTCATCCAGAGTCCAAATCACTATGCTGCTCAAGGTATATTATCAGGGGAGTGCTCAAGCCCGAACTGAATTCTGTCCGAGCACCAACGTCCAGACATCAAGTCGCGTTCATAAACACTCGTATGTAAAAAAAAAACAATCGTTAAAACGATAGTTCGATAATATAAACAACCGGGGAGGAGGCGCCTAACCACACTGAGAATTGTTAAATTAAGCACTTTACACTTAAACACTTAAATTTCAAAGATAACATAAACAAATACAAAACAAAGGCTATTCTGCCACAAAATGATTCTTAAAAACTAGTAATTAAACCTAGAAAAACAAGGCTGATCTAGACTTTCTAATACCTTCCTCCCCAAAAACAAAAACAAAAAATTCCAATAAAATTTTTTTTTTTTTTTATACAAATCATGAAACCTGTAAAGAGAAAATGATTAACACATCACTCTCAAGACAGTAAAGTCTCAGGGTGAAACCTGAAATAAGAATTCTCATGAACAACACTACAACCAATGAATTTTAAAAACTGAATTGTCACAAAGAAAATGTACCAGCCTAAAAAATAGAGAAAACATAAATGAAAAATAAACCATAAGGTCAACTTAGCACCAAATATTAACCACCAGACACTGACTGTCTCAAATTCAGCCAATAACATTGAGTTTACACATAACAGACTACCACAGTATGACTGCCCACACTTTGGTCACTACAGGCTTTACTTTGATTCAAAAGAAAACAGACAAATTATAAAATACCTCACTAAGAAAACCTAATGACTAACAAACCAAACTCCCAGCGAAAAACACACTCATACTCATCCTTACATCTCTAAGAATAACGCAAACCAATGGAAGAGACGAGAAGGGCGAGGGGAGGGGGGCCAAGTCGTGATCAAATCTATATCCTTGAAAGGGCATCGGGAATTCGATTCTCCGATCCCTTAACGTGTTTAATCATAAGCGAGAACTCTTGTAATTGCAGAGCCCAACGTAAAATTCTCTGGTTGGTGCCTTTCATGCGCTCGATGAAAACCAGTGGGTTGTGATCTGTCCATACTTCTATGGGATAAGAAAAATTTGTCACATAAGGCTTAAAATGCACAAGAGTACGCACCAAGGCGAGGGCCTCCTTTTCAATGGTGGAATATTTTCTCTCGGCGGCTAGTAGCTTTCGGCTGTAATATGATACAGGATGAACCTCTCCTATATCGTTCCTTTGAAAAAGGACACCCCCAATACCTATGTCACTGGCATCCACTGCAATAATAAAAGGTCTCTGGAAATTAGGAGAAGTCAATATTGGATTAGATACTAATACCATCTTGAGTTTAATAAATGCTTCTTCACACTGAGGAGACCACATAAACTTCTGCCCTTTCTCCAACAACTTGGTAAGTGGCTGAGCAATGTCCGAGAAATTTCGCACGAATCTGCGATAATAACCAGTCATGCCCAGCACTCGCCGAACCTCTCTAACATTGCACGGTCTCTTTAAATGCACAATAGCCTCAAGGTTGGCTTGTTTAGGTGCCACCTGACCCAAACCAACCTCGTGACCCAAATAACACACTTTTGCCTTACCAAATTCACATTTTGCTAAATTAATAACCAAACCTGCAAGTTTAAGGGCCTCAAATACCTTACGCAATCTCGCCATGTGCGTACTCCAATCATCACTATATACAACCAAGTCATCGATATAAATTTCAGTTCCCTTTAAACCACAAATGACCCTATTCATAAGCCTCTGGAAAGTACACGCGGCATTTTTCATCCCAAAGGGCATTACTTTACACTCGTAAAGCCCAAAGGGAGTTACAAATGCAGAGATCTCTCTTGCTCGATCAGACAGGGGAACCTGCCAATACCCTTTCAATAAATCCAATTTCGTAATGAACTTAGCAGCCCCTATGTGATCGAGACAGTCATCTATCCGAGGCAAAGGAAAAGAGTCATTCTTAGTGTGTGTGTTAACCTTACGGTAGTCCACACACATACGGAACTTTCCATCAGACTTCTTAACCAGGACTATCGGGGAGCTCCAGGGACTAACGGAAGGTTGGATGAGATCGTGTTCCAGCATATATTTAATCTCCTTATCAACTATATCCCTCTTAATGGGATTCAGCCGATAAGGACTCTGTTTTACAGGAGAAGCATTACCCACGTCTACATCATGCTCAAGAAAATTAGTTCGACCTGGAGAATTCCGAAATAAATCTGGAAAAGAAGAAATTAAATTAATTACATCCCTCCTTTGAGCAATCTCCAGATGCCCCAGCCCTTCCTTCAAAACTTCTAAATTTTGAATATTATCATAAAGAGCATCAGAAGACACCTGACAAATCAAATCCTCCAAATCCTCTGAAGGTAAATCCATACTTTCAACCACAGGCTCATAAACAATAGCGAGAGGATCATGTCTATTAGAAGTATAGAGTTTTAACCTATTTATATGGAATATTCTGCACTTCCGTTTGGTCCCAGGAGCCTCTATTTCATAATTCACCTCCGACAACTTCCTCAACACCTTCCAGGGTCCCTTATATCTTGGTTCAAGGAAATTGTCAGAGTCAGTACTTAAAACTAAAACTAATTCTCCGGGCTCAAACGACCGTGCTTTAGATTTCCTATCAAAATTTAATTTCATAGCAGCCTGAGAACTAGCCAAATTTTCTCTGGCAAATTTCCAGGCTCTAGATAATTTTTTCCTCAAGTCCTCCACAAAGTCTCCTACGTTTGCATTCCCACCTCGATTAGTCTCAAGCATCTCATAAAAAATCTCCAAAGGCCCACGTACTTTGTGTCCAAATACCAGTTCGAAAGGAGCTACCCCAGTTGAAGAATTTGGGTGATTTCGTAGAGCAAAGAGAGCAAAGGGAAGACCTTTATCCCATTCCTCCCCTTGTTCATAACAATATTTTTTCAAAATAGATTTAAGGGTCTGATGGAACCTTTCCACCAGGCCCTGACTCTCTGGATGATATGGTACACTGGTCTTGTGCCGAATGGCCAGTTCTGCACATTTACCTTTAAATACCTTGCTAGTAAAATTTGTACCGCAGTCAGTTTGAATAGTACGAGGGAGACCATACCTGGAAAAGAATTCAATTAGTTTGTCAAATACAACCTTAGAGGTTATCCTTCTCATTGGGAAGGCCTCAGGGAATCGAGATGCTCTATCCATGATTGTCAAGAGATGGGTAAACCCAGACTTAGTTTTAGGCAAAGGCCCAACCACATCGATAACTAATTCCACAAAAGGCTCACCTATCGCAGGAATTGGATTTAAGGGAGCTTTAGGAATAATTTGGTTGGGTTTCCCCATCACTTGACAAACCTCACATTCATTAATAAATTGTTTCACAGATGATTTTAATCCTGGCCACCAAAAACATTCTGCCAACTTTCGAAAAGTTTTACATACACCGAAGTGGCCAGAAAAAGAATCATCATGTGCAAGACTCAAGACAGACCTACGGAATTGAGATGGGACAACAATTTGTTCAATACGAGACGTCTTGCTCAGATTATCAGTTAAAGGACGACTAATCCGGTATAGTAAACCATTGATCACACAAAACCTGGGTTTAGTCAAATCTGCAGTGTCACCCAAATCAAAATTAAATTCCTTTTTCTGAGCTTCAATAAATGAAGACCTGTCCCAATCAGGTCTCAAAACATTGCTAACCACACTATTACCACTACTATCTACAGACCCGGGCCTCTCTATGTCTACTTCTAAACTACTTAAGATTAAATCTTCGTCATTATCAATTAAATTTGCAGCCTTTACTGCTGCCCGGGTTGTTACTGCAACAGGACAGGCATGCACAGACAATATGGGGAACAACTCTTGTCCTTTTGTATTTAACATATCGTTACCCAAAATGCCGTCAATTCCAGGAATAGGGAGACACTCAACAACTGCTAATTCTGTCACTTTATCATAACCAGGGAAAGACAATCTGACCTCCACTAACGGAGCCGAAACAACGGTGTTCGGGAACCCTCCCAGAACAACAAAATTTCCTGTATACTCAGCTAAATTTTTCAAAGAGTCTTTCAAAACCAGAGACCGAGCTGACCCTGTGTCCCTCAAAAATTTCACACCAACAGTTTTAGAAGTAGATATTAATTTACCAGGCCAAATATATTTATCATAAAGTAGTCATGCCTCCTTTCTGCTAGAAGACTGACTACTGCTACTAACATCATTACTAGTGTTAGCTACTGGACGGTTTTCAACTACGGGATCGCTGATAACAGGTTTACTAGTAGATATTAGTGACACAGGATTATTATTATTCCTTTGGAGGTACCTTCTTCTGGCATAACACTGTGCCTGATAATGTCCCTGCTTATTACACCAAAAACAAGTCCCCCTACCTCTATTATTCATATTACCTGGGCCAGAACCAAACCTATTATCTTCAGAACAGACACGAGTGTCCTGTCCACTCAAGTCTTTTCCCTGGTTACTATCAGGCTTATGATTTTTATCTGGTGGGTTACCCTGCCCACGAGTATTCACAAAAGAGCCCAACCTCTGAAAATTAACTGGTCTAGCAGATTGAAAATTCACATCTTTATTTCCAAAACTACCAGACCCAGTTCGATGGGTCAATACAAACTCGTCAGCAATTTGGGCGGCATTACTTAAATTAAAAGCTTTTACCTCTTCTAGATAAATTTTCAATTCCTTACTACATGACCTTTTGAATTCTTCTAGAAGCATGAGTTCTCTCAAAGCGGAGAAAGAGACCACCTGGCGGCTTTTTAACCAATGATCAAATTGTTCCTCCTTAAGCCTAGCAAATTCCACAAAAGTAAGGGAGGCTTGCTTCGTAAAATTTCTGAACTTAAGGCGGTAGGCCTCAGGAACCAAATCATATGCCTTGAGGACTAGAGCCTTAACCTTATGGTAATCACGGGCAATACCTTCTTCCAAGGCATTATACACTCTAATTGCCTTGCCCACCAACCTACATTGAATTAGTACAGTCCACATTTCTGGGGGCCAAGACAACCGAGTGGCAACACGTTCAAAAGCCTTGAAAAATTCTGGAACATTCAACTCTTCAAATACTGGCACCAATTTCAAGGCCGCACCTACATTAAACTTATCCTGTGAGTTGCCCCGAGGTGTACTAAAATGATTAGAGGTGCCCTGCAGCCTAGCAATTTCTAAATTGATATTGGCCATCTCCAATTCATGCCGCCTCGCCCTCTCATTCTCTTCAAATTCCAGTTTCATCAGTTCTATCCGTTTACATATTAAATTAAATTCACCGTCCTCCTTGGACTCCACCAAAGGACAAACAGGAACCTGAGGATCTTTTGGCGCAGGGTTTACTACAGAATTGAATGGATTAGTGGAAACATTTAGTTTCAGAGGCAAGTTAGCCTGACCTTCATAAATAGTTCCTGTCCGGGGAGGATCCTCAAACAGAGTTAGACCTCCATTAACACTTATTCTGTCATCATCATTAATCATACTACCCTCACGCTCAGAGTCACTACTACCTGAAACTTCATACTCCCTAACCAAATGTTCAGCCTCAGCCAGACCTTGAGCAACTTTACTTTTAACAGCTACCAACAATTGATTTTTCGTATCCGCTGCCCTCAACGGAATACCCAACCACCGGGCACAACTTACTAAACAAGTCTTATTTAGTACTGGCAGATGCTTTATACAATCACCTGACCCTAAAAACTCTGCGGGGTCAAACACAAAACCCTCCATTGCACCAAAATTAGCAGGGGAGAAAGGTAATACTTTACAACTAAAGAAAATATTGTCAAATTAACAAAGTGCTGTTCCACAGACCAAAACACTGAGTACACCTGAGAACAATCCTGTCACGGTCGCCAATTTGTTATAACCCTTAGGGTTATTATAAGAGTTCTTATTATAATTGTTGTCAGTAATAAATGTAACTCAGTGCTAAAGGTCAGCGGAAACAAACACTCAAGAAAACTTAACAATATTTAATACTTAACAATAACAAAATTTAGATCAACCTTGTTAAAACTACAAATAACATTATTTAATAACAAGGGAGGACAAATAACGGTCCTTTGAATCACACTGGATTCCCTAAAACTAAGAAGCTAAGTCCTAACAAAGAGAGAGAAATATCAATTATAAACTTGGATCCAACAATTTGGCTGGCCAGAACAAAAAAATAACCCTAATACTAATTACAAGAAAGAAGGAAGACGGAGTAAATAAAACAAGAAAAACCATCATAAATCCTACCTATAAACACAAAACTAATGAACACAAAACCTTGTCTACAATAGACATACTGGAAGCTATCATGTAGTCACGTCTTAAATATGACAATATATAAAAGATCAAATGATGCAAAGGATGTAAATAGTTCTCTCCTCACTTCAGTGGATGAATCAGAGGAGACACAACACTAGGGCCGTCATTCACTGGTCATAACAGCTATCAGGGCAGGTCCTAAACGCCAGGGCATAACCATAAAGGGCAAGCAATCCCAAACGAAAATCAGACACTCTATGTCTTACCTGGCGTCAGCCTCCCTACTGGCCACCTCACGAGCTTGCAAGCTCCCAAAACCACAGCAGCTGATTGGAGACGTTAGTGCACCAATTCCCTGGGAAGTCCTCCTCGTCAGGGAAAGGCAGAACTGGCTCGAGTCGCAGGTGACAAGAGCACCTGCAGACAACAGATCAATGTAAGGATCAAAAGCGTAATCCAAAGAATCGTCCAAATAAGTTGCCAAACAATCGTCATCCAGAGTCCAAATCACTATGCTGCTCAAGGTATATTATCAGGGGAGTGCTCAAGCCCGAACTGAATTCTGTCCGAGCACCAACGTCCAGACATCAAGTCGCGTTCATAAACACTCGTATGTAAAAAAAAAACAATCGTTAAAACGATAGTTCGATAATATAAACAACCGGGGAGGAGGCGCCTAACCACACTGAGAATTGTTAAATTAAGCACTTTACACTTAAACACTTAAATTTCAAAGATAACATAAACAAATACAAAACAAAGGCTATTCTGCCACAAAATGATTCTTAAAAACTAGTAATTAAACCTAGAAAAACAAGGCTGATCTAGACTTTCTAATACCTTCCTCCCCAAAAACAAAAACAAAAAATTCCAATAAAATTTTTTTTTTTTTTTATACAAATCATGAAACCTGTAAAGAGAAAATGATTAACACATCACTCTCAAGACAGTAAAGTCTCAGGGTGAAACCTGAAATAAGAATTCTCATGAACAACACTACAACCAATGAATTTTAAAAACTGAATTGTCACAAAGAAAATGTACCAGCCTAAAAAATAGAGAAAACATAAATGAAAAATAAACCATAAGGTCAACTTAGCACCAAATATTAACCACCAGACACTGACTGTCTCAAATTCAGCCAATAACATTGAGTTTACACATAACAGACTACCACAGTATGACTGCCCACACTTTGGTCACTACAGGCTTTACTTTGATTCAAAAGAAAACAGACAAATTATAAAATACCTCACTAAGAAAACCTAATGACTAACAAACCAAACTCCCAGCGAAAAACACACTCATACTCATCCTTACATCTCTAAGAATAACGCAAACCAATGGAAGAGACGAGAAGGGCGAGGGGAGGGGGGCCAAGTCGTGATCAAATCTATATCCTTGAAAGGGCATCGGGAATTCGATTCTCCGATCCCTTAACGTGTTTAATCATAAGCGAGAACTCTTGTAATTGCAGAGCCCAACGTAAAATTCTCTGGTTGGTGCCTTTCATGCGCTCGATGAAAACCAGTGGGTTGTGATCTGTCCATACTTCTATGGGATAAGAAAAATTTGTCACATAAGGCTTAAAATGCACAAGAGTACGCACCAAGGCGAGGGCCTCCTTTTCAATGGTGGAATATTTTCTCTCGGCGGCTAGTAGCTTTCGGCTGTAATATGATACAGGATGAACCTCTCCTATATCGTTCCTTTGAAAAAGGACACCCCCAATACCTATGTCACTGGCATCCACTGCAATAATAAAAGGTCTCTGGAAATTAGGAGAAGTCAATATTGGATTAGATACTAATACCATCTTGAGTTTAATAAATGCTTCTTCACACTGAGGAGACCACATAAACTTCTGCCCTTTCTCCAACAACTTGGTAAGTGGCTGAGCAATGTCCGAGAAATTTCGCACGAATCTGCGATAATAACCAGTCATGCCCAGCACTCGCCGAACCTCTCTAACATTGCACGGTCTCTTTAAATGCACAATAGCCTCAAGGTTGGCTTGTTTAGGTGCCACCTGACCCAAACCAACCTCGTGACCCAAATAACACACTTTTGCCTTACCAAATTCACATTTTGCTAAATTAATAACCAAACCTGCAAGTTTAAGGGCCTCAAATACCTTACGCAATCTCGCCATGTGCGTACTCCAATCATCACTATATACAACCAAGTCATCGATATAAATTTCAGTTCCCTTTAAACCACAAATGACCCTATTCATAAGCCTCTGGAAAGTACACGCGGCATTTTTCATCCCAAAGGGCATTACTTTACACTCGTAAAGCCCAAAGGGAGTTACAAATGCAGAGATCTCTCTTGCTCGATCAGACAGGGGAACCTGCCAATACCCTTTCAATAAATCCAATTTCGTAATGAACTTAGCAGCCCCTATGTGATCGAGACAGTCATCTATCCGAGGCAAAGGAAAAGAGTCATTCTTAGTGTGTGTGTTAACCTTACGGTAGTCCACACACATACGGAACTTTCCATCAGACTTCTTAACCAGGACTATCGGGGAGCTCCAGGGACTAACGGAAGGTTGGATGAGATCGTGTTCCAGCATATATTTAATCTCCTTATCAACTATATCCCTCTTAATGGGATTCAGCCGATAAGGACTCTGTTTTACAGGAGAAGCATTACCCACGTCTACATCATGCTCAAGAAAATTAGTTCGACCTGGAGAATTCCGAAATAAATCTGGAAAAGAAGAAATTAAATTAATTACATCCCTCCTTTGAGCAATCTCCAGATGCCCCAGCCCTTCCTTCAAAACTTCTAAATTTTGAATATTATCATAAAGAGCATCAGAAGACACCTGACAAATCAAATCCTCCAAATCCTCTGAAGGTAAATCCATACTTTCAACCACAGGCTCATAAACAATAGCGAGAGGATCATGTCTATTAGAAGTATAGAGTTTTAACCTATTTATATGGAATATTCTGCACTTCCGTTTGGTCCCAGGAGCCTCTATTTCATAATTCACCTCCGACAACTTCCTCAACACCTTCCAGGGTCCCTTATATCTTGGTTCAAGGAAATTGTCAGAGTCAGTACTTAAAACTAAAACTAATTCTCCGGGCTCAAACGACCGTGCTTTAGATTTCCTATCAAAATTTAATTTCATAGCAGCCTGAGAACTAGCCAAATTTTCTCTGGCAAATTTCCAGGCTCTAGATAATTTTTTCCTCAAGTCCTCCACAAAGTCTCCTACGTTTGCATTCCCACCTCGATTAGTCTCAAGCATCTCATAAAAAATCTCCAAAGGCCCACGTACTTTGTGTCCAAATACCAGTTCGAAAGGAGCTACCCCAGTTGAAGAATTTGGGTGATTTCGTAGAGCAAAGAGAGCAAAGGGAAGACCTTTATCCCATTCCTCCCCTTGTTCATAACAATATTTTTTCAAAATAGATTTAAGGGTCTGATGGAACCTTTCCACCAGGCCCTGACTCTCTGGATGATATGGTACACTGGTCTTGTGCCGAATGGCCAGTTCTGCACATTTACCTTTAAATACCTTGCTAGTAAAATTTGTACCGCAGTCAGTTTGAATAGTACGAGGGAGACCATACCTGGAAAAGAATTCAATTAGTTTGTCAAATACAACCTTAGAGGTTATCCTTCTCATTGGGAAGGCCTCAGGGAATCGAGATGCTCTATCCATGATTGTCAAGAGATGGGTAAACCCAGACTTAGTTTTAGGCAAAGGCCCAACCACATCGATAACTAATTCCACAAAAGGCTCACCTATCGCAGGAATTGGATTTAAGGGAGCTTTAGGAATAATTTGGTTGGGTTTCCCCATCACTTGACAAACCTCACATTCATTAATAAATTGTTTCACAGATGATTTTAATCCTGGCCACCAAAAACATTCTGCCAACTTTCGAAAAGTTTTACATACACCGAAGTGGCCAGAAAAAGAATCATCATGTGCAAGACTCAAGACAGACCTACGGAATTGAGATGGGACAACAATTTGTTCAATACGAGACGTCTTGCTCAGATTATCAGTTAAAGGACGACTAATCCGGTATAGTAAACCATTGATCACACAAAACCTGGGTTTAGTCAAATCTGCAGTGTCACCCAAATCAAAATTAAATTCCTTTTTCTGAGCTTCAATAAATGAAGACCTGTCCCAATCAGGTCTCAAAACATTGCTAACCACACTATTACCACTACTATCTACAGACCCGGGCCTCTCTATGTCTACTTCTAAACTACTTAAGATTAAATCTTCGTCATTATCAATTAAATTTGCAGCCTTTACTGCTGCCCGGGTTGTTACTGCAACAGGACAGGCATGCACAGACAATATGGGGAACAACTCTTGTCCTTTTGTATTTAACATATCGTTACCCAAAATGCCGTCAATTCCAGGAATAGGGAGACACTCAACAACTGCTAATTCTGTCACTTTATCATAACCAGGGAAAGACAATCTGACCTCCACTAACGGAGCCGAAACAACGGTGTTCGGGAACCCTCCCAGAACAACAAAATTTCCTGTATACTCAGCTAAATTTTTCAAAGAGTCTTTCAAAACCAGAGACCGAGCTGACCCTGTGTCCCTCAAAAATTTCACACCAACAGTTTTAGAAGTAGATATTAATTTACCAGGCCAAATATATTTATCATAAAGTAGTCATGCCTCCTTTCTGCTAGAAGACTGACTACTGCTACTAACATCATTACTAGTGTTAGCTACTGGACGGTTTTCAACTACGGGATCGCTGATAACAGGTTTACTAGTAGATATTAGTGACACAGGATTATTATTATTCCTTTGGAGGTACCTTCTTCTGGCATAACACTGTGCCTGATAATGTCCCTGCTTATTACACCAAAAACAAGTCCCCCTACCTCTATTATTCATATTACCTGGGCCAGAACCAAACCTATTATCTTCAGAACAGACACGAGTGTCCTGTCCACTCAAGTCTTTTCCCTGGTTACTATCAGGCTTATGATTTTTATCTGGTGGGTTACCCTGCCCACGAGTATTCACAAAAGAGCCCAACCTCTGAAAATTAACTGGTCTAGCAGATTGAAAATTCACATCTTTATTTCCAAAACTACCAGACCCAGTTCGATGGGTCAATACAAACTCGTCAGCAATTTGGGCGGCATTACTTAAATTAAAAGCTTTTACCTCTTCTAGATAAATTTTCAATTCCTTACTACATGACCTTTTGAATTCTTCTAGAAGCATGAGTTCTCTCAAAGCGGAGAAAGAGACCACCTGGCGGCTTTTTAACCAATGATCAAATTGTTCCTCCTTAAGCCTAGCAAATTCCACAAAAGTAAGGGAGGCTTGCTTCGTAAAATTTCTGAACTTAAGGCGGTAGGCCTCAGGAACCAAATCATATGCCTTGAGG
Source organism: Palaemon carinicauda (assembly GCF_036898095.1). Lineage (NCBI taxonomy): Eukaryota > Metazoa > Arthropoda > Malacostraca > Decapoda > Palaemonidae > Palaemon > Palaemon carinicauda. The sequence continues at coordinate 25,320,682 of NC_090739.1, forward strand.
ACTAGAGCCTTAACCTTATGGTAATCACGGGCAATACCTTCTTCCAAGGCATTATACACTCTAATTGCCTTGCCCACCAACCTACATTGAATTAGTACAGTCCACATTTCTGGGGGCCAAGACAACCGAGTGGCAACACGTTCAAAAGCCTTGAAAAATTCTGGAACATTCAACTCTTCAAATACTGGCACCAATTTCAAGGCCGCACCTACATTAAACTTATCCTGTGAGTTGCCCCGAGGTGTACTAAAATGATTAGAGGTGCCCTGCAGCCTAGCAATTTCTAAATTGATATTGGCCATCTCCAATTCATGCCGCCTCGCCCTCTCATTCTCTTCAAATTCCAGTTTCATCAGTTCTATCCGTTTACATATTAAATTAAATTCACCGTCCTCCTTGGACTCCACCAAAGGACAAACAGGAACCTGAGGATCTTTTGGCGCAGGGTTTACTACAGAATTGAATGGATTAGTGGAAACATTTAGTTTCAGAGGCAAGTTAGCCTGACCTTCATAAATAGTTCCTGTCCGGGGAGGATCCTCAAACAGAGTTAGACCTCCATTAACACTTATTCTGTCATCATCATTAATCATACTACCCTCACGCTCAGAGTCACTACTACCTGAAACTTCATACTCCCTAACCAAATGTTCAGCCTCAGCCAGACCTTGAGCAACTTTACTTTTAACAGCTACCAACAATTGATTTTTCGTATCCGCTGCCCTCAACGGAATACCCAACCACCGGGCACAACTTACTAAACAAGTCTTATTTAGTACTGGCAGATGCTTTATACAATCACCTGACCCTAAAAACTCTGCGGGGTCAAACACAAAACCCTCCATTGCACCAAAATTAGCAGGGGAGAAAGGTAATACTTTACAACTAAAGAAAATATTGTCAAATTAACAAAGTGCTGTTCCACAGACCAAAACACTGAGTACACCTGAGAACAATCCTGTCACGGTCGCCAATTTGTTATAACCCTTAGGGTTATTATAAGAGTTCTTATTATAATTGTTGTCAGTAATAAATGTAACTCAGTGCTAAAGGTCAGCGGAAACAAACACTCAAGAAAACTTAACAATATTTAATACTTAACAATAACAAAATTTAGATCAACCTTGTTAAAACTACAAATAACATTATTTAATAACAAGGGAGGACAAATAACGGTCCTTTGAATCACACTGGATTCCCTAAAACTAAGAAGCTAAGTCCTAACAAAGAGAGAGAAATATCAATTATAAACTTGGATCCAACAATTTGGCTGGCCAGAACAAAAAAATAACCCTAATACTAATTACAAGAAAGAAGGAAGACGGAGTAAATAAAACAAGAAAAACCATCATAAATCCTACCTATAAACACAAAACTAATGAACACAAAACCTTGTCTACAATAGACATACTGGAAGCTATCATGTAGTCACGTCTTAAATATGACAATATATAAAAGATCAAATGATGCAAAGGATGTAAATAGTTCTCTCCTCACTTCAGTGGATGAATCAGAGGAGACACAACACTAGGGCCGTCATTCACTGGTCATAACAGCTATCAGGGCAGGTCCTAAACGCCAGGGCATAACCATAAAGGGCAAGCAATCCCAAACGAAAATCAGACACTCTATGTCTTACCTGGCGTCAGCCTCCCTACTGGCCACCTCACGAGCTTGCAAGCTCCCAAAACCACAGCAGCTGATTGGAGACGTTAGTGCACCAATTCCCTGGGAAGTCCTCCTCGTCAGGGAAAGGCAGAACTGGCTCGAGTCGCAGGTGACAAGAGCACCTGCAGACAACAGATCAATGTAAGGATCAAAAGCGTAATCCAAAGAATCGTCCAAATAAGTTGCCAAACAATCGTCATCCAGAGTCCAAATCACTATGCTGCTCAAGGTATATTATCAGGGGAGTGCTCAAGCCCGAACTGAATTCTGTCCGAGCACCAACGTCCAGACATCAAGTCGCGTTCATAAACACTCGTATGTAAAAAAAAAACAATCGTTAAAACGATAGTTCGATAATATAAACAACCGGGGAGGAGGCGCCTAACCACACTGAGAATTGTTAAATTAAGCACTTTACACTTAAACACTTAAATTTCAAAGATAACATAAACAAATACAAAACAAAGGCTATTCTGCCACAAAATGATTCTTAAAAACTAGTAATTAAACCTAGAAAAACAAGGCTGATCTAGACTTTCTAATAATATATATATATATATGTATATATATATATATATATATATATATATGGATGTGTATACTGTATTACACATATATACTGTACATATTTATATTTTATATATATATATATATATATATATATATATATATATATATATATATATATATATATGGATGTGTATACTGTATTACACATATACTGTACATATATATATTTTATATATATATATATATATATATATATATATATATATATATATACATATATATGTATATATATAGATAGATAAATATACATATACATAAATATATACTTATACATATACACATATACATATAAATACATATCTGTATACGCATGTAGGTACGTGCACGATTATACAGACGAATGGGTATCCACATAGATATTGCAAAAAAACGAATAAATTATACCAATAACTAAAGAAAAATAAGAAAAATTGATAACTTTCTTCATGTGAAAGGGAACAACATTATTGAAGCGTTCTGTTTGACGCCAAGAACCATTACATGAACTTGCTTTTATGAAACATTTCTGGTTCCGCCAGTGCCTCCGAAGTGATTCCATTTGGTTCCAATTAGTCAGGATACGATGTGAAACATTTCTGGTTCCGCCAGTGCCTCCGAAGTGATTCCATTTGGTTCCAATTAGTCAGGATACGATGTGAAACGGCGTGAAATAACTCTCTTGTCCTTCGGCGGGCAAATGAAACTCGGTTACTGGGGAGGATGGTTCGTGTAATGGGAGGAATTGGGGGAGGGGGGTTGGGGGGGGGGGGTAAGGGCAATGGCTGAAGGGGTTTTGTTACTTACAACGACAACATTCAGTTTAATATCTACATTAGAATTAATGTTGTTGATAAATATAAAAATAATATTTGTCAATAACATAACGATATTGATAATGGTTCTAATGGTAATGAGGATTTGATGTTAATAACGATTATGATAATAGTTTACTTGCAAATTTACACGAATATTACATATTCCTTGGTAGTGAAACAACTCTCTTATCCTTCGGCGGGAGAATGGAACTCGGTTACTGGGGAGGATGGTTCATGTGTTGGTGTGGTACTGTTATAAACACACATTATGGTTCCAATCAAATGTCTCTTCAATGTGCTATGTATATTTAGACTTGCAGGTTACTTCTGAATAAGTCTATGTAAGTTAACTTTTAAAACAGTTTATTAGCAGCTCCCTCACAGGAGTATAGATGGTTTGGTCGGATGACCATTCCGTATGAGATGTTGACAAGAACTAACTAAAATATCATGTGTTGATGATAACGTATACTTGGTTATCTCAGCATTTATCTAAATATGTAAACACAACATTAATACAGGAAGCCATCTAGATCCGGTGAGACACTCAACTCTTTCTCACGGTATACTTTGTATTGTGTTTACTCCTCATGCAAAAATGTTACATTGCAAAGGTTTGGCTTTCGCATCCTGTTTATGACTGACTTGGCGTTTCTCACACTCCTCCT
>NC_090739.1:25334381-25343870 GCF_036898095.1 Palaemon carinicauda
ATGAGCAGCTTTTTTATACTTATATTTAGTGGTTCATACATGTTTCTGCACCTAATAATATATGAGACGGTGATTTATTATTTTCTGGGCCATCCTCTGCTATGGGAAATGGTTTAATAGCCAAGAGGTTCAGTACTCAGGCTGCACATATCTTGGACTGCGTTCGATCCCTGACTATTGCCTACAAGTTCAGCCAAATGTAAATTGGGGTTAGCATTTGCTGAAAAGGGCGCATGGGTAGCAACCTCACCTCTAAGGATTTGTATAGATACCACATGACAACTTGTTTTGATACCACTTCTTTCATGATGAAAGACCTATTAGGTGAATGTACACATACACACTTTATATATACACACACACACACACATATATATATATATATATATTATATATATATATGCATATACAATCTTTACACACATATATATATATGCATATACAATATATATATATATATATATATATATATATAAAATGTGTGTGTATGTGTATATATGTGTGGGTGTTTTTATGTAATTCTCATGTGTTATCAAATTTTCCCCGTTCTCTGATAAATTGCAAATTTCATTACCCGTTGGGATTATGGCCAGCTGTCAGAAAAACTATAACACGACACTTTAAATCTGGCGTGAAATCTTGTCGCTGAAATAAATCTAGTTTTGGGTACACTTCCTTTCAGTCTTCGACTTTAATCATTTATGAAATTATATTTCTCAACATTTTTAACTTTCATTTCTATCTCGGTCGTGTTCAGTCAATGCAATCAAACACCTTATGTCTCATTAAACCAGTTGATGGTGTTTTGATTATTTCCATATTTTATTTCTATTCTGATTCATTTCATTGGGAAATTGCATAAGTGCCGACATCATTCTCGAAGTATAATTGGCATCCATAACAAAAGTATTGAAACTACGACGCATTTTTATTTATATATATTTTTTTTTCTAACTTCATTCGCTTATGTGATTGTAAGATGTATCGAATTGAATGGATTTTATTTATTACTTTACTTGACAACAAAGTTCTTTTTGGATAAGGATATTGACATTATATTTTCTGGTAATCAGACATTTATACATACCTTACTATTCATAATAATGAGGCAATTTATAGACAAGGAATTGACATTACTTTATACGGCATTTTTAAAAGTTATTACTTTACATGGTGATTAGAATAAGTATGGAGGATTTATTTTTGTTTTATTTTTATTTTTGATATATATATACAGAGAGAGAGAGAGAGAGAGAGAGAGAGAGAGAGAGAGAGAGAGAGAGGTAGTTAGTGTATCGATTGTTTGTTGTGAGAAAGACTGTTGGTATAAATGAGGTTGTTTGTTTACTTTTAGCTAGGTTAGGAGAGTAGTAAATGTTTTGGAGCAAATACTTTTTTTGATTGACTGCTGATAGAGGCGGTTGTGTGTGTGATTGCTGGATTTACTATTATTCTTTATTACCAGCGTGGAAGTGATTATTTATTTTAACAGTAAGTACAGTTTTGTTTATATTTGCTTGTCACGATTGTGAATGATAGGAACTGTTTATTATTTATCTTTTATTATAGTGCGATAGTTTAGTTAGTTAGGAGTGTTCGTAAGTGTTTTCTTTTTTTTTTTCTGCAGGCCGTGATTCCTCCTTGGATAAACTTACTCCTTTGGAGAGAGTTCCCTTGAATATTAAATTGTATGTTGATGGCCTGGCTTGTTTAAGGAACTTGATACGACTGCTCAGATTTAGATAAACGTTGATGACCTGGACTGAATGAACCTTTGATTGATGATGATGATGATGATGATACTGGCACAAACCAGACCAATTAAAACAATTGTGTATATTTGTCAGTGTTCCGGTTGCTACAGTGTTGTGTTTTTTTGGCTATTAAAGACAGTTGGCCCTTGTGTGGACGAAAGTGTCCACCCAGAATCATGTATATATAATTATTAATTATTGGTTGCGGTCTATTTTAGTTTTAAGTTTGTTAGGTGGTTTTTTTTTTTTTTTTTTTTTTTTTTTTTTTTTTTTTGAATGGTGTTAGTTTATTGTATGGTTAATCTCCAAGTTTATGATTTATTTTAGTTTTAAGAATATAGTGTTAAGGTTATGGTTTGTTTTTGTTTCCCTTCAGTCTAAGAGTCCAGTTTAAGATAACGTAAGGGGAAAGTATGTGTTGAGGAGACAATTGTCAGTAAGTAAGATTCAAGGGTGTGGGGGTTGTTATTGCAACATCCCGCCACATAAGGATTTAGACGTTGCGTTTCATGATAACCAGAAATCTCTAGAAAGATTCCCAAATGTAGAACATGAAGCCTTGTCGTTTCGCATTCAAGCCCAGGATTAGCATTGCATTTCTTCATTCTTGCACAAATCAACTTATTACTACTGATTTGATGTGATTTTAACAAAAATTGTGCACAGGATACTAATCATACTGGTGTTCAGGTTGCTAATATACGGCTTTTGTCGAAGCATTCCTTTTAATCTATCCTGAAAGTGTATCAATACATCTCAGTGAATTAGTGGTCTAATATTTCAGTCACCTTTTTAACGGTAAAAATAGAAGTAATCTTGATATGTCCATTTCTTGTTTCGAAACACGATCCGGGTGGTTCGCTTTTGCTTCGAACACGCGAGCTTTGCCCAAGGGGTTCGGCTGTATCATTTTGAGAAGGAACAAGATCCTCTTCTGATCCTTTTTCATCTGAAATCCTTTGAATAAATCAAATACGGTTTTTTATCGTTTATTTTGAATTTCAATTGTTCTTGGCGATACTTTCTGTTACTTTTATTATGTTGTAATAATGCGTTTTATTTCATTTAATTTTTTTTTAATAAATAAAGCAAATTGTATAAAGAAGTTATTTGAAAAATTAAATTTTATCCTTTGTTACAAGAAACCCCAAGCTTTCCTGGTAACCGAAGGCTGTATCCCAGTTTAATATCATATTATATATGTATGTATGTATATATATATATATATATACACTATATATATATATATATATACACTATATAGTATATATACACGTATATATATATATATATATAATATATTATAAACTGGATCCATGATCGTTTTAAATTTGAATCTAATATAGCTTGTCAAGTGAATCATCTCGCTATCATTCAACCACCATCGATTTTCACCATTGAATTATGTACAACTATTCAAGTTTGATTCGTAAAATGATAATTCCACTTCTTACCTACTCCAATAGCTAGATTCCCCAAACACGCACATCCATTCAAGTATCAAATTCACCATATTTCAACAACTTTCACGATACAATGAAAACCCAAATTAATATCCGTTAGGCTTTCATTATTAAATGGCGCTTACCGGGAAATTAGCGGATAGAAATTCCAAGTGTTTCTTAATTAGATTTTGCAAATTACCGAGCAATTTGCACGGCACCAATATCGCAACAGGTTTACCAACTCGTATAATTAAGTCCTCGTTTACCGCTGGCAGTCTCGCTCTAAACGAATGTCCTTTGCCTATCATGGAATTATTAAGCGTCATATTAACATGAGAATGTTCGAATTCTCTCTCTCTCTCTCTCTCTCTCTCTCTCTCTCTCTACAGAAGTTAATACAATTTTACATTAACTGCCACAATCATAATTTGGCTGACGGAATCGTGGGTGAACTATATATATATATATATATATTATATATATATATATATTATAAAGTGTGTGTGTGTTGTGATATATATTAAGATATATATATATAGTATAAATATTGATATATATATATATATAAGTAATATATATGTATATATAATTATAATATATATATATATAATATATATATATGTATATACAATATATAGTATGTATATATATACCTTATATATATATACACACATGTATATATTATATATATGTGTGTGTATATATATAGTATATATATATAAATATATATATATATACATATATATACATATATATATATATATATATATAATGTATAAATGTGTTCGTAGATTAGAGTACATGAAGGTAATATAAAGAGACTACAGTATATTTTTATAAATTTCAGAGTTTAGATAATCTCGTCCTTCGTGAAACAACTATTAAAGATAATGACATCAACAGGAATATGGGACAACCATTTAAGGAACAAATATCATTTCAGTGTTGTTGGCTGGAGATCATTATTTTATTTACCCGGGTTCAACTAATTGGTCTTATTAGATTTATAGGAAAAAATTTAGATTTTCTTCAATAGATTTTCCGGTAATCTCCCCTATATGATGAATATCAAGTGTCTCTCTCTCTCTCTCTCTCTCTCTCTCTCTCTCGCTCTCTCTCTCTCTTCTGTATATATATATATATATATATATATCGGTCACGCTCAACTCCCCGAACCTCGGATAGTGGGGGAGGGGAAGGAAGTAGTCATTCCTTGTATGGGTGCATGTGTGTGCACATCTGTCTAAATATTTAGCCGTCATTTTTTACGGGTCGCGTACATTTGTGAAAAGAAAAATTATTAGCTTTCGGTTAACTTGATATTTTGTGATGCAAACTTTTAATTTGAATGAGAGACAAACAGATATCTGGTGCTTCAAAGCGTAATAATGATAATATTTTGGATTACATATGGTCGTAACATCTAAATTATCTCTATAGCAGTGAAATTATCCTGTTGGCTTAAGTAATATGAAAAGACTGGATATTTTTCTTTATATGTATACACTCGTTCCGTATTTTGAATCTGAATTTACATTTTAAGTAAAAAGAAATAGATTCATACCTTTTCCATTTTCTAAAATAGAAGAAACCTACCTCATTTCTACTCAAAAACTCCTTATCTTCGTGGTTTGTTTATTCAACCGCTAAACAATGTATTGACCGAATTTGTCTCAATTCGAGCTGGAGCAAACATATTACCCGCAGCGTATATCGGGATGCTTTCTAGGAAATATATTTCTCGTCCATACCGGGAATATTGCGGTGTTCTCTCTCGGGTACTGCAAGCAAAATGTGCTTTTAGAGACTGAGTGCGTGGGCAAGCAGGCACTGCAGGAAGGCAGGCAGGCCAGGCACGATTCCATAACGCCTGTCTTTTTCGCTCGGAATGATTGTGTTTTGCACAGCCTGTGTGGTTTAGAGTTTTCCATCACACCTGATTTTTGCTTTTGTCTTTTTTATTCCCAATCTGGTGGTTTTGAATAAATTTCGCATATTTGAAAATAAAATATCGGGTTTATGCATATGTCTTTATTCATAATAAACTACAGCATTGTATTTTCTATATAATGATTTAACTTATCTGGAAGTTTTTAAATGGACATGAATTCACCTTCTTTCTTTTCATTAAAGATCCTTTTAGTTCTTCACTAAAGCATGACGACTCGTTAAAACTTTTTGTGTAGTTATTTATAGTATATATAGAGTATTAAAATTATAAGTTCTCGGGAATGTTGCATCTTACGTCATTGTCAATTACTGTGGCTGTCTTGTTTACCAGCTCAATCTCTTCTTTATCCTCACCGAAGGATCACTCAGCCTTTACTTCGAATGGAGCGTCTCCATCCAGTTAACCAGTAACCAATTTCCCCATTAATCTCTTTAGAGAGAATCGGTCGTCGCACTCGGGCCGAACAACAACAGAATCTTCCCTTCCGTTAATGATTAATTTTACAAATCTCTTCGAGAAGAAGATTATAGACGTCTTGATCTGTCTTATAGTTTATAATTGATGATAAGAAGATTTTCTTTTAGTTATATTTTTAACTTCTTAGAGGAATTGGTCTATACTCTGCGTACTTGGGTAGATGTTATTCATCTTTTACTAGAGTTTAAGGTTTTTATTTTGAGAAATGTTTAAAAACATTTGAGTGAAGTTACAAGGCTTTGGAAATGTACAAATATAAATAGAAAGGAATATGTGCATCATTGAGGCAAACGTCATGTACAAATTTAACTGGTATGAATAGCAAACCAAAGGGTCGTCTTTTAAGAATTATCTCTCTCTCTCTCTCTCTCTCTCTCTCTCTCTCTCTCTCTCTCTGTTTCTTTCAGTTGAGATACTACCGCTATAGAGTTATTGGGTCCTTTGACTGGCCAGTCAACTACATTAAGATCCTTCTCTCTGGTTATGGCTCATTTCATCTTTGCCGACACATGACCAGAATAGTCTGGCATATTCTTTAAACACACTCCTTCTATTCCTCATACATCTGACAACACTGAGATTACTAAACATTTCTTTTTGGTGAGGGTAAGAGAGACTCTTTAGCTGTGGTAAGCAGCTTCTTCTAGAAGGACGCTCCGAAATCCAACCATTGTTCTCTTGTCTTGGGTAGTGCCATAGCCTTTGTACCAAGGTCTTCTGTCTTGGGTTAGAGATCTCTTGATTGAGGGTACACTCTAGCAGACTATTCTGTCTTGTTTCTCTTCCCTTGTTATTTTGAATTTTTAAAATTTTATATATGAATGATTATTTTAATGTTATTATTGTTCTTAAACTTTTGTTGTAATTTATTTCGTTATTTTCTTTCCTCACTGGGATATTTTCCATGATGGAGTACTTAGCCTTATAGCATCCTGATTTTCGAACTAGCGTTGTAGCTTAATAATAATAATAATAATAATAATTAATAATAATAATAATAATAATAGCACGAATGTAATTCCAAGTATGTTTTATGTAGGAAGTATATGATTGCCTATATATAATATATATATATATATATAATATAAATATAATATATATAATATAAATATATATATATATAATATTATATATATATAATATAATATATATATATATATAAATATATATATATATATATATATATATAAATATATATAATGCATTAGATCAAAATTATCATAAAATTGTTTTAGTTATTTTGTCGATTTTTAGACAGTTTTTCTCCCATGATACACAAGTGGACATTTCTTAGCCAGACCCTCCCACGTAGACCACATTTGCATATTCATGAAGATACTGCATATGCATTCATAATGGACCAGAGAAGTCATCATAGATTCCCCATACTGATATTAGAAAAACTTTGGAGAGGAGAGGTTTCTTCCTTTTTATTTTGCATGAAACTGGATAAGGAAGGTTTTTGCAGCGTTCTCCCTATGTTATATTGTCAGAATCAGAATAAGTGAGTAATGATTAAAGGGAATTAATTAAAAAATGAATGAAGATCAGTTTATAGAATCTAGCAATTATTTTGATAAAGTTAATCATAGCTTAGCTACCCTCACTGCACATGTCATATATAATACAATACATTTTTTGTTTATGATTATTTTTTGTTTTTACCATAGATTACAATTATTAACTTTTTAGATACAATGTGAATATGTTTTTAAAGCCGCTGGCATAGTTCTTCCTGTATATATATCTTTTTTTCCCATTGGTATGTCTTCATTAGGTAAGTAGCACATCATTAAATCGCACGACCCGTTTTCTATTATATCCAAAACTTCAGGTACGTTTTCTTTCCATTATTATTATTATTATTATTATTATTATTACTTGCTACTACAACTACTAGTTGGAAAAGAAGGATCCTACAAGCCTAAGGGCTCTAACAGGGAAAATAGCTTAGTGAGGAAAGGAAACAAGAAAAAATTAAATATTCTAAGAACAGTACCAACATTAAAATAGATATTTTCTATATAAAATATAAAAAACTTTAACAAAACAGGTGGAAGAGAAATCAGATAGAATAGTGTGACCCGAGTATACCATTTCATAATGGACAAACAATTATTGTCGATTATTTTCATATAGCGACCATTTTTCTTATTTAACTTTCATCTGTTTATCTTGAAGTAGCTAAGTTAAATATTTACTCTATGCCAATCACACTTTATCCGTCATTTAAGAATTAACTGCCGATTGTGGTTGAACTTTGAGTGGATATATTCAGCCAATGTGGATAAATGGCTGAGTTTTTCCAGCATTTAGTTGCTAGTTCCTTACGGGCTGCCAACGCAAGAGCCCGTGTCTAGCACAAGGTTTAGACAATCTATCGAGCAGGCTAATTTAGTCCAAGTATGGTATGTCGTAAATCACTTCCACAATAATATATCCTACCCTGGTTATTAATTCATTCAATCAAGAAAGATCTCGCTGCCCATGCATTAAAAACGAAGCTTTTGCAATTAACCTACAATAATAAGAGCAAGTTACAATAGCTTTTACATATTCACACCGCGAGTTGGTCTATTTGAAACCATTTGCTTGGTCCTCCGGAACATTGCTTGAGAGAGAGAGAAGAGAGAGAGAGAGAGAGAGAGAGGAGAGAGGAGACTCGTTTGCATGCATACTCGATATTGTTGTGGGTTACTGGCAGCTCGATTGCTTTCCCTTAAATAGTGGGCTGAACGAGGTTGTCCCTATGTAGCTTATGCAAAACACTTTCAAAAGCCATCCAAGGAGTGTGCAAAGCTGCTCTCTCTCTCTCTCTCTTCATCTCTCTCTCTCTCTCTCCACTACACACACACACAACACACTATATATATATATTATATATACGCATACAGTATATGTATATATATAATATATATACATATATATGTATATATACATATATATATATATATATATATATCTACGATTACATGTATATATGTGAGTGTGTGTCTTTGTCTGTGTGTATGTATATTATACATGCGCAAACATACGCTCACATCATATACATTATCTCCCATATGTAAAAAAGAGCAAGTGTCTGGATATATATATAGTATATATATATGTGTATGTGTGTTGGTGTATATATATACATATATATATATGTATATATATATATATATATATATGTATATATATATATATATATATATATATATATATATGTATATATATATTTTTATATATATATATATATGTATATGTGTGTATATATATATATATATATATATATTTATGTATATATATATATAATATATATATCAATGTGCGTATATATGTTTATATGTGTATTTCTATTTATGTTTGTCCTAAGCTGCGTTTTCATATAGAGGTGAAAAACTCAATCTTAAGAATAACGTTTAACGAAATGAATTTTCTTCTGCATCATTTCCGATTTTGTCTGTCGAAGGATGACGAGATTTGGAGCCGTCTCAAGGGCTAAATAAATATAGCAGCTTTGAGAGTCGCTCAGTCTCCATAAATATTTGTTTATTAAAAGAAATTAATGAGATTTATTTACTTCATATGAGTGACGTGGTAGGAACCTTGCAATGAAAGACTTTTCAGAATCCGAGTGTTTGGTAAACGATTATGAATGATAACCTAACGAATAGAGTAAATATTTTATTTTTGTTGCATGCTGAATAAGGCATACTTATTCTAATCAGTAAAACCCGACTGAATTACTCCTTATTAATGTTTTTATTTGTTTCTGTGGATGTTGCTTTTTCTGTATTCTAAATTGAGGACAAATAAATTCAAAATAAGGTTTAGGTTAACCTCACTTTACCTTGCCATATGTGGGTCGCAATCCATC
>NC_090739.1:25356870-25361870 GCF_036898095.1 Palaemon carinicauda
GAAACGACGCTGAGGTTGAGGAAAGGTGCCCACTCCTGAATCCGTGTGTCGATGTACTTTGGAAGTTTGGCAAGAAGTACAGGCGCGGAACCAATCCTTAGCATACTTATAAATGCCGTGCCAAATGAACTTTGCCTTCAGCAGCTGTGCAGTAGAACGGCACGAGGGATGTGAAAGGCCGTGAATGAAATCAAACACCTGTCGGCGCATGGGAGCAGGAATCCAAGGTCGCAGTCTACCAGTACTGACATCACAGAGGAGGGTGGTGTTGGAGTCTTCGAGGGGAAAGTCTTCCCAACGGAGGGACGTGCAGGATGTCCTACAAGCTTGATACTCTGGATCCTGTCGTTGGGCTTCGGCCAGGGCGTTGTAATCCAATCCCAGTTGAACGGCAGCCAACGTGTTTCTTGACAGGGCATCGGCAACGGGATTCATTTTCCCAGGGACGTATTGGAGGGTGCAATTGTATTCAGCCACGGCGGAGAGATGTCGGCGTTGACGGGCGGACCAGGCGTCAGACTGTCGAGTGAAGGCATGCACCAGAGGCATGTGGTCTGTGCGAATGACGAAGGGCGTACCTTCTAAGAAATGGCGAAAGTGACGGACAGCCAAGTGCACCGATCGAAGGTAGAATAACCCGATTCTGCCTTGGACAGTTTTCTGCTGAAGAAGGCCAATGGGCGGGGCGAGCCTTTGACCACCTGCTCGAGTACTGCACCAATAGCGACGTCGCTGGCATCGGTGGAGAGAAGGAGAGGGGCGTGTGGGATAGGAAAAGTGAGAGCCGCAGCAGTTGATAGGGCCTTCTTTGCATTGCAGAACGCTGCTTCTTGAAGGGGACCCCACTTCAGGTCCTTCGGCTTGCCCTTGAGGGAGGCGTAGAGGGGAGCAAGAGTGGCGGCAATGGCTGGCAGAAAACGGTGATAATAGTTGATCATGCCTAAGAATTCCTGCAGAGCTTTGACGGTCAAGGGCACGGGGAAGTTCTGAACGGCTGCTACCTTCTCAGGGAGGGGGTGGACACCTTCAGGAGTGATGCGGTGCCCTAAGAACGACACTTCGTTGGCGCCAATGGTACACTTGTCGTACCGGACTACAAGGCCGTTTTGTTGCAGGCGGTCGAGCACGATGCGCAGGTGACGGAGGTGTTCCTCTTTTGAGGAGGAGAACACAAGTATGTCGTTCACATAACATACACAGAAAGGGAGGTCCCCTAAGATGCCATCCATGAGACGTTGAAACGTGGCCCCAGCATTATGAAGGCCAAAACAGGAGTAATTGAAGGTGTATGTACCAAACGGAGTGGTGATGGCAGTCTTGGGGATGTCTTCTGGGTTCATAGGCACCTGATAATACCCCTTCAGGAGATCGAGCGTAGAGAAAACCTTTGCTTTGTGCAGGTAGGAGGTCACGTCGGCAATGTTTGGGAGGGGGTAGTGATCCAGTTCTGTTTGCATGTTCAGGCGCCTGTAATCCCCGCACGGACGGAGGGAGCCGTCTTTCTTCAGAACGATGTGTAAGGGTGACGACCATGGGCTGGAGGCCTTTTGGCAAAGGCCCATTTCCTCCATTTCGGCGAACGTCTGTTTGGCGGCTGCCAATCATTCCGGTGCCAGACGTCTGAATTTTGCGAAGACTGGGGGTCTCGTCGTCTTGATATGGTGATAAATACCGTGCTTGGCAGGAACCGTGGGCGTTTGGCGAGGTTCTGGACGGAAAACTTCCGGGTACGACGTGAGGAGGTGGGCGTAGGCATCCGTGGGTGCGCTAATGTGGAGAGCGAGGTTAGAGGGGGCGGGTTGAAGAGGTGTCGACAAGTACGAGTCTGCGTTGACCAATCGTCGGTGGGCGACATCGACCAGAAGGTGGAAATGAGAGAGGAAATCCGCATCGAGGATTAGCATGGTGACGTCAGCATCGAGAAACTTCCAATTGAATTTACCGTTTCCGAACGATAATGTGAGGTTCTCGTAACCGTAGGTGGGTATCGCAGATCCGTTGGCAGCTACCAAGCGGACGTCGGCAGATGTAGACAGACTACGTCGTGTCTTGAAGAGTTTCCTTGGCAAAAGAGAACGACAAGCACCCGTGTCTACCAAAAATCGCACGCCCGTTCTTGCATCCTGTAAAAAGAAAAGATTAGAAACACGGGAGGCCACCGCCACGAGCGATGGCCTACTTACACGTTTTTTGGCCACTGACAATCCTCGGCACATTTCTTCGCAGTTGCCCCGAATCTGAAGTGGTAGTAGCAAAACTGCGGCGGATGGGAGGTAGTAAGTGGCTGTAGAAGTCGTTTGTTGGGGCACGAGCGATTGGTGGGTGGTGGGCGGCTTTGTCTCTGCTTCGGCACGTCATGGTGTGGGCGTGTATGTCCTACGGCATTCATGTCAGCTTCTGTTGACGTTGAATAGGCATCTTCTTCGTCAGGGGTGGAGGCGTTGATGGAGGTCTTGAAGTGGCTGTCCATAAGGGCATCGGCTTTGGTCATCAAGTCCTTTATGGGTAAACTATCGACATCGGGTATGGCAGCGCGTATAGGTCCGGGTAAACGGCGTATCCAAAGGGCACGAAGTAGGTTCACCTCACGAGGAGAGCCGTCTGCGGCAGGTTGAAGGCGAGCGATACTGGTCATTTCCCTGAGGGCAAGCGAAG
The DNA here is from genome assembly GCF_036898095.1 of Palaemon carinicauda. Taxonomy (NCBI): domain Eukaryota; kingdom Metazoa; phylum Arthropoda; class Malacostraca; order Decapoda; family Palaemonidae; genus Palaemon; species Palaemon carinicauda. The sequence goes on from NC_090739.1 coordinate 25,359,526, forward strand.
CCCTTTGGTCCCCCAACGGTTGTTGCGAGAGCTGAAAAAGCTTTGCTACACGGGCGGCTGGCGACGGCGAGTACTGCTGCAGAAGGTATGTTTTGAGGGCGTATACGCTATTGGCGTGTCTCCTTGTTCACAAAGCCAGTCGGATATTTCCGGGAAGGTGTCCTCGGGTATCGCTGCGAGAACATAATCTGCTTTGGTGGTTGAGCGAGTCACGCGGTTGATGCGAAACTGGACTTCTGCGCGCTGAAACCAAGCAAATGCCTCTCCGCTGGCGAACGGTGAAAGTTTCAATGGGGCGGCCGCAGCGCCAACTGCTGTAGTAGAGTCCGTCATAGTACCAACGATGGAGGGGCGAGGGAGGTGGGGGTGGAAGGCAGTGGGAGAGAGTCGACTTCCGGGGTCACCAATGTGACGGTGCCGAGAGAGGGTTGTGAACTCAAAGGCAGGAAGCAATCAACTGAGTTGTTTATTAAGGAACACTCTCCTTTATATACAAAACCTCAAGGCAACAGGACATAACCTGTTCGAGAGACAGACAATGTTACAGAGCAAAACCGGAGACATGATCATTCAGGTTCTTTTTAGTGCGAGGGAAGAGCGCAGATACAAGCATAATATATACAAAATAATTATGTACAATTGTGTGACACACGGTTGGTACAAGGTAATATATTTGTTTCGGGCGAATTGAGACGAACATTGCTTAGTGGTTGGATAAACAAATCATGAAGATATGGAGTTTTTGAGTTGAAATGAGGTAGGTTTCTTCTATTTTAGAAAATGGAAAAGGTGTGAATCCATTTCTTTTTACTTAGAATGTAATTCAAATTCAAAATACGGGAACGAGTATATACATATAAAGAAAAAAATCCAGTCTTTTTCATATTGCTTAAGCCAACAGGATAATTTCACTGTATAAAGATAATTTAGATGTTACGACCAAATGTAATCCAAAATATTATCATTATTCTGCTTTGAACACCAAATATCTGTTTGTCTCTCTATCAATTAAAAGTTTGCATCACAAAATCTCAAGTTAAGAATACTCACTGGATAACTGGCGCTAATCATTTTTCTTTTCACAAATGTACGCGACCCATAAAAAATGACTGCTAAATATTTAGACAGATGTGCACACACATGCACCCACACAAGGAATGACTACTTCCTCTCCCGCCCTATCCGAGGTTCGGGGAGTTGAGCATGACTGAAATATATATAGGTATGTATATATATATATATATATATATATATAGGTATGTATATGTGTATATATATATATATATATATATATATATATATATATATATATATATATATATATATATATATATATATATATATAGAGAGAGAGAGAGAGAGAGAGAGAGAGAGAGAGAGAGAGAGAGAGAGAGAGAGAGAGAGAGAGAGAACGCTAGACACTTGATATTTATCATATAGGGTAGATTACCGGAAAATATATTGAAGAAAATCTAATTTTTTTCCTATAAATCTTAATAAGACCGATTACTGAACCCGGGTAAATAAAATAATGATCTTAGTCAACAACACTAATATGATCTTTGTTCCTCTAATGGTTGTCTCATATTCCTGTTGATGTCATTATCTTTAGTGGTTGTTTCACGAATGACGAGATTATCTCAGCTCTGAAATTTATAAGTGTGTTACTGTACTGTTTATATTACCTTCATGTACTCTATCTACGAACACATTTATACATTATATATATATATATATATATATATATATATATATATATATATATATATATATATATATATATATATAATATATATATATATATATATATATACATATATATAAATTTATTTATATTTATATACATATATATATATACATTTATATACATATATATACATGTATATATATATATATATATATATATATATATATATATATATATATATATATATATATACATATATATATATACACACACATATATATATATATATATACATATATATATATATATATATATATATATATATACATATATATATATATATATATATATATATATATATATATATATATATATATATATATATATTTATTTATATGTATATACATATATATATATATGTATATATGTATATATATAAATATATACGCATATATATGTATATATATACATATATATATGCATATATATATACATATATATATGCATATATACACATATGCATATATATATATATATATATATATATATGTATATATATAAATATATACGCATATATATGTTTATATATACATATATATATGCATATATATACATATATATGTGCATATACACACACACACACACTATATATATATAT
>NC_090739.1:25376870-25386870 GCF_036898095.1 Palaemon carinicauda
CCTACCGGAGGCGTCCTGGACGCTGTCGCTCGCTAGGTATAAGTTTAGTTAGTCAGAGCGACATTCCCGGTTGTTTTGCTTTAATAAAATTTAGCTATTTAGCATTACATAGGATTTCCTTTCGTGCTTAGTATTATTTTGGCGAAGTATTCGCCATTCTGGCCTACGCTAGGCCATGTAGCCTAGTCGTTTGGTCCTAGTACTTCATGCATGATTTTGGTTTTTCCGAGTGTAATAAAAATTTTATTGAAGCTTTAGGCTATGTTTTATACATTTAAGACTGTGTGGAATATTTCCAAGATAGTATATGAGTGAGTTTCGGTGATTTAGGTAATCGATTCTCTTGGTGCCTAGGCTAAGTTGCTTATGGAGCCTTAGTATACTTTATCATACTCCCCGGTTGCTTTCTTTTCTTCGGAGAAGGTATGCAATCCCTTTCCCTCTGTTTAAGCCTTGGGCTTATCCCTAAGTGGTTTTTTCCGAATTTATTTTCGATAAAACTATACTGGGGTGTTACTGTACCTTCCTGTTCCTGTAGTATGGTTCAAAGAGGGACAGAACAACAGAGTTTTTTAGTCTGAGTCTGTGTTTGTCTGGCTTGGGGCAGAGTCTCCCTCGCTGGCCTGACACAGACAAAGGGGGCTTAGCCTCCTTAGGTCACTACCGAAGGTTTCTGTGGATATGATTCCTTCTTTTGTGATCTACCAGACTAGTCCTTGTTGCTGTTCTCGGGGGAGGATAAGTTTCTTTCCCTGGGAGTAGCAACACCTTCCTTGCTTTGGTGCTCTGGGAGCTGGCAAGTATTGCTGGCCTTCCCCCTTAGATCTCCCTTAGGCTAAGATAAGTTTCTTGGCTGCGGGTGATCTGTCACTAAAGCAAGGTTGGTAGGACCCTCTTGTCCCTTCCCCATCTTTCTCCGTAATGGCCTAGCCATTACAGTACTGTACGTCATTCTACATCTGGACCTAGTATAGGTTAGGATGTGGAATTGACTCAGCCCCTTGCCGGCCGGCAGCGCTGCCGGCCGGCAGCGCTGCCGGCCGGCAAGGGTCTTATATTTTTGAGTGCTGCCCGGACCTCTCTTGGTCCCCCATCCATGCCTGCCTGTAGAGCCAGACGGCATTGGTCAGGAAGCCTGAATTAGATTCTCCCCTTCCTTATATGCACTCTTTCGGATTGCCGGGCTTGGAGGTTGAGTACACTCTTATCCCGGCATCCATTCTATTTTTCTTCTAGTGCTGTACCCGACCCGGCTGCCGTCCTATGAGGCCGGCAGCCGGGCAGGTGTAGTCCTCTGGTTCTTTTGCTGCCGGCTGGCATCGGTCTTGTACCTTTGCCGGCCGGCTTATGTCAGCCCTTGTCTGCCGGTCACCAAGAGTGTGGCCGGCAGCTGGGTACTACCTTGTGTAGTTGCCGGCCGGCAGCCATTGCCGGCCGACATTGGCTGTTGCCAGCCGGCAGTTGCTGCCGGCCGGCACATGCATTTGAACCAGAGTGCTGCCGCCTTATAGCTGTTAAGTAGTATACTTTAAAGCTAGTTATACTTGCCGGCCGGCAGGTATCCCCCTATACTGTACTAGTATTCTTCAGTATAACATATACAGTAAGAAGAAAACTATGGTAAGGGTTTTGGTACAGCACTGTGTGTTCTAACACTTTTGTGTTTTCTTGCACAGTCCTTTGCTGTTGCCCTACAGATAGGAAAGTGAGTTCTTTCCTGTCTATTATCCAGGTTTTTAAAATCATTGCTTAGGTGTGAGCTCCACCTGTTTCCTCTGGAAACTTTGCATTGGTTACTCTAGAAGAGATTAACCATTTGATTTTATTATCTGGAAGGCTGCAGCAATGGGTTGTGAGGGAAACACAAGTGTGTGTCTTTCCTTTCTGAATTGTTATGCTATACTATGCATATCCAGTGATACATAGTTCATTTGATACTCATGGAAATTTCTTCTCTTTACAGAAGGACACTCCGAAGTGCGGAAGTGCTTTCTGCAACGTCCGCAGCAAGAACCTCTGCGGACATGAGTTTTGTAGGAGACACGCAGCATACGCTGTCTCCAAGGATGATCTCCGGTATTGGGACCCTCAGGTATGTACTGTGTGCACTAACCTGATTACTGAGACCTTTGATTCCCCTAGGACGGAGGAATCAAGGGATATAGCTAGGAAGAAGCTTCGTACCTGGGTAAGGGGCTTCCAAAAGAACACTTCTGGCCCTTATCTTCCAAGTGAGAAGATGAGGGCGTATCTTTTCCCTAAGGCATCAGCTGATGCAGTGATTCCCCAGCCTCAAGAGGAGATCCCCTAAGTTCAGATCCAGGTGGATGCTGAAGTCGCGGTCGCGATGCAAGACATCCAGTTAGATGACAGGATGTCTGATGTGGACGAGTGTCTGGAGGAAGACCTCCTGGCAGAAGCCCAGGATGAAGTTCAAGCCCCAGACGTTGTAGAGGTAGACGTCGACGAGGTGTCGGCTACTCTGGTTCAGATTCCGGAGCCTATTCCCTCAACATCGGCCGGTCTCCCAGTAGAGCTGGGACAGGCCCTCTCTTCTATTGTTGGAATGATCCAACAAATGCAGAAGGAGAATCAGGAGAAGGCAGCTGCAATGGAACTGCGAATGCAGTGCCTTGCAGAATCACATGGGCCCCAGAAAAAGCTCAATGTGAAAGACCTTCCCTTGTGCTCAGATGCTAACCCATGGAGGTATGCTGAGCACATGCCGATGACGACTGGAAAGATCGTCTTCTCGGATAAGCTGGGCTCAGTTCCCCTGGAGGAGGTGGAATTCTGGCCCAGCAAGGCATCATATCCGGACTGTTATGTCCGGCTGAGGAAGGAGCCAGCTTCAAAGGAGGAGACAGAGCCGAAGGAGGTCATAGTGATGGACCATGCTAAGGCTCAAGCTCTACTTTCATCCTCGATGAAAGAGAGGGGCTTCTCTAACTCAAAGGTAGCCGCATTGAACAGGAAGCTCCCTTCCTTTGTGTCCTCGCCTACTAGAGCCTTCCCCTTTTTACAGAAAAGGTTTTCTGGCTGTACTAAAAGCAGTCGAGGCCGGCAAGCCTTGCCCCTCCCTAGAGGAGTGTAAACCCTTGTCGCTGGCCCTGCCTATGGACCACAAAGACTGGAAGGACGTCCATCTTACGTTCTCAGTTGGAAAGTTGGAGGCTAATATTGCCGGACGTCAGTTCGGCGAGGACCTCCCTAAGCTGTCTGACTTTCTTTTGCGAAGAGAGTTCGATACAAAAGAAAGACTGGCTGCCTCAATGTCTCTTCAGACTACTCTCGAGACGATGGCAAGTGACCCCAAGGTCCATGAAATGTTCATGGTAGTGGCCAAGACTCATCTGGCCACAGTGACGAAGGACCTTTATGGCTTCGTCAAGGCAAGGAGAGCTTGTAGGGAGTTCGTGTTTACCTCGGCTACGGTGAGGCACGAGCCAAGGAAACTAATCTCCTCCAACATTTGGGGAAAAGACCTTTTCCCTACCGACTTGGTCAAAGAAGTTGTTGATAAGGCCGCCTTGGAGAATAGAAACCTTCTCCAGAAGTGGGGCCTGGCTATCAAAAGAAAGTCTTCCCCGGATGAGGGTCCTCAACCAAAGAGGAAGACTATGAGGACTAGGCTACCGTCTCGGCCAGCCAAGCCTGTTAGACAGCAACAGCAACTGCAATTGCCATTGCCCCCAGTGCCCCAGATCGTGGCACAAACCCCGACCACTTTTCAGTGGGTACCCCAGGCCGTGTCGACACAGTCCACGGCATTCACCCCAGCGTTCGAAGGGCAGTCTACTTCCTTTCGAGCAAAGCCTAGAGGAGCAGCCAGAGGCTTGTCTAGATGCCCCTCAAGGGGAAGGGGATTCAGGGGTGGTCGTGGTCAGGAAGGCAAGACCTCAGGACGGCAGTCCAAGTGAGGTGATACCGGTAGGAGGGAGACTTCTGAAATTTCGGGATCGGTGGACCTTCGATCCCTGGGTCCACAGCCTACTCAAGAATGGACTGGGCGGGAGCTGGTACAGCACTCCACCCCCGTGCCTTCGGTTTTTCCAACACTCCACCCCCGTTGTGGAGGAGTACGTTCAAGAACTGTTGGAGAAAAAAGGTGATCCGAAGGGTGAAGCCCATCAATTTCTAAGGGAGGCTGTTTTGTGTTCCCAAGAAAGACTCGGAAAAGCTCAGAGTCATTCTGGACTTGTCGCCACTCAACAAGTTCATAGTGAATTGCAAATTCAAAATGCTAACACTGCAACACGAGGACCTTACTGCCCAAGAGGGCATATTCCGTCTCTATAGACTTGTCAGACGCCTATTGGCACATTCCAATTAGCCATCGACTCTCCCCCTACCTAGGGTTCAGGCTACAACGAAGACTATACGCCTTCGGAGCCATGCCATTCGGGCTAAACATAGCCCCAAGGATTTTTACGAAGCTTGCGAGCGTAGCTCTCAAACAATTACGCCTAAAGGGAATTCAGGTAGTAGCCTACCTGGACGACTGGTTGGTGTGGGCAGCATCCGAGACAGAATGCTTGCAAGCTTCCAGTTAAGTGATCCAGTTCCTAGAGTACCTAGGCTTCAAGATCAACAGAAAAAAGTCTCGACTTTCTCCATCTCAAAAGTTCCAGTGGCTGGGAATCCCCTGGGACCTTTTGTCACACCGTTTCTCCATCCCGGCGAAGAAAAGGAAGGAGATAGCGGGTTCTGTCAAGAGACTTCTAGATTCCGAAAGGATATCAAGACGCGAGCAGGAGAGGGTACTGCGCTCTCTCCAGTTTGCTTCGGTGACAGACCCAGTGCTAAGAGCACAGCTAAAGGATGCAACCGGAGTTTGGAGAAGTTATGCATCAAACGCGCGAAGAGATCCGAGAAGACCAGCCGCTTCGGCTAAGTACTCTTCTCAGGCCTTGGTCCCAAGCCAGACATCTAAAGAAGTCGGTTCTTCTTCAGCCACCTCCCCCGTCGGTGACGATTCACTCAGACGCCTCGAAGGAGGGATGGGGAGGTCACTCTCATCGGAAAAAAGTCCAGGGGACTTGGTCCAAGCTATTCAAGACCTTTCACATAAAACTTTCTAGAAGCTAGGGCAGTGCTCCTTACCTTAAAGAAAGTCTCCCCGCGTCACTCGATCCACATAAGGTTGGTGATGGACAGCGAGGTAGTTGTGAGATACTTGAATCGACAAGGATCGAGGTCACCACCTCTCAACCAGGTGATGTTGGCCATCTTCCGATTGGCGGAAAAGAAGAAGTGGTACCTGTCGGCAGTTCACCTTCAAGGAGTCCGCAATGTGACAGCGGACGCTCTATCCAGGTTCACACCGATAGAGTCGGAATGGTCCTTAGACGCAGGATCATTCTCCTTCATTCTGAATCAGTCCCAGAACTGCAGATAGACCTCTTTGCGACGAAAGACAACAAGAAGTTGCCCCTGTACGTGCCCCGTACGAGGACCCCTTAGCGGAAGCAGTGGACGCGATGTCCCTCGACTGGAACAGATGGTCCAAGATTTATCTGTTCCCTCCTCACAACCTTCTGTTGAGGGTCCTCAACAAACTGAGATCCTTCAAGGGGTAGCGGCAATAGTGGCCCACAAGTGGCCGAACAGCGTGTGGTTCCCCCTGGCATTGGAACTGTAGCTGAAGTTTGTACCGCTACCAGATCCAGTTCTGACCCAGCGAGTCCAGAAGTCAACTGTCTGCGCTTCATTACAGAAACCTCGGACCCTGCAGCTCATGATTTTCTCTCCCTAGCGGTGAGAAAGCGTTTCGGGATTTCGAAAGCCAGCATAGACTTCCTTGAGGAATATAAGTGCAAATCTACTAGAAGGCAATATGAGTCATCTTGGAGAAAATGGGTGGCCTTTTGTCAAGGCGAAGAATCCGCAGGAGATCTTGACAGACTTCTGCTTATCTTTCTTCTCCACCTCCATGGTCAAGGATTGGCAGCTAACACGATTTCAGCGTGTAAGTCTGCTTTGACAAGACCCATTCTATATGCCTTCCAGGTCGACCTAGGTAACGAGATCTTTAATAAAGTCCCGAAAGCCTGTGCTAGGCTCAGACCTTCAGCACCTCCAAAGCCCATTTCATGGTCTTTAGACAAGTTCTTCATTTCGCTTCTCTGTTGAGCAATGAAGAGTGTGCGTTAAAGGATTTGACACAAAAAGTTATTTTCCTATTTTGCACTCGCGTCCGGGGCCAGGGTTAGTGAGATTGTAGCCCTCTCGAGAGAGGCAGGTCGTGTTCAGTTCCTGGATGGGGGAGAACTGAACCTGTTTCCGGATCCTATGTTTCTCGCCAAGAATGAGTTACCCACCAACAGGTGGGGTCCCTGGAGAATCTGCCCTCTGAAAGAAGATGCATCTCTATGTCCAGTAGAATGCCTAAAGGTCTATCTTCATAGAACTTCAGACTTCAAGGGTGGTCAACTATTCAGGGGAGAAACATCAGGCTCAAATTTATCTCTGAATCAACTCAGAGCGAAAATCACATATTTTATTCGCAGAGCGGATCCTGACAATACACCCGCAGGTCACGATCCGAGGAAAGTTGCCTCATCCTTAAATTTCTTTAATTGTATGGATTTTGAACATCTCCGTTCATACACTGGCTGGAAGTCTTCCAGAGTGTTCTTTCGCCACTATGCGAAGCAAGTAGAGGAACTAAAGAGATCTGTGGTAGCAGTGGGTCGCGGTGTTAACCCTACTGTTTAACTCTGCGAGGAACAGTGGTCTTAATTGGGACGATTAATTCCAGGGTGAGTGTGTAGTTACATACTGTACTACAAACTAAGTGAGGGCACTGTGTTGCCCATGTAGACTGTTCCATTTCCGAAGGTGAACCCAGCATAAGTGCAGACATGTGTGCCGAGCGTTTCTAACGCTAATGTCATTGATTTGTAATACAGACTTTTATGACTTTGATACCTCGGTATCTTAAAAGTGGCATTTAATGTTTTTTCTTTCAGACAAACAAGCTCTGTTTACTATCATACTTATGCTTAAAGTTTTGGGTTATCCTCTTCTTATGTATATATATATATATATATATAATTGTGGTTAACCTGTCTATTTATTGCCTGTCAATAAACTGGTTCTTGAAAACCTTGCGTCTCCTTCACCTGTGTCAATTTATTGGTATAATTGAGCATTCATTCTATGTACCTTATCTGGGATAATTCTAATAGAATTGTTCCTTTATGCAAGCTATGTTGCATTGGTTTTCCTCCAATACAAGTATTGTGCGGAGAAACTGGTCGATATTTCATATTGACGCAGTGGTTCTTTACAAACTATGCTTTACTTAATATAGGGCGAGACCACTATATTAGCTTGCCTGGTATTCATACATAGGTATATGTACTCTTCGAGACTTTTCCAGAGTCTAGTAGGACTCTTCCCTGTAGGGGGCAGGAAGCTCTAACATGGTTTATAGTTAGTTGAAAAGATGTATAACGGTAACATCTTAGGTCTCTAGGTCTAGTCGACCGGGAAAAATTACATCCAGGGAGTACGGCACGTTCTGAGAATCCACAGATACAGTAATGCTCTGGTACACTTCCATCAGGACGACATGGCTTGAGCCCAAAAAACGGATTTTGAGCGAAGCGAAAAATCTATTTTTGGGTGAGATGGCCATGTCGTCCTGATGGACCCCGCCCTTGCCTTTCTAAGAAAGGGCTGTAGGACCCCTCCCTACATACAGTATCTGTAGCACCTCGTGTACGCTACAAGGAATACAGATGGCGCCAGGATTGGCGCCAGGCACGCATACGAATCGGAGGATAGGGAAGCCTTGGGAGCGGCTCCCCTTTTTCTTTCCCGAATTCGTTTCTTGCCAATCGCCTCCTACGAGACGAAGTCTCTGTCCAGGATGCAGATTGCCATGTGGCGTGTCAAGAATACGTCCTTTGATATGTCGCGATATCCCTTTCACGAGGGATACTCGCTCCAGGAGTTAGAATTCTGGTACCTTAAGGTAAATTCTCTGGGAATATCGCCGTAGTTGTAATATACCCTAGGAAGCTACCCTATAGGAACTTCCATCAGGACGACATGGCCATCTCACCCAAAAATTAGATTTTTCGCTTCGCTCAAAATCCTGTTATATATATATATACACATATACAGTATATATATACATATCTATATATATATATAGTATATATATTTATATATATATTATAGTATATATATATATAATAATATATATATATATATATATATATTTATATATTTATATATATATATATATATATATATATATAAATATATATATATATATATATATATTTATATATATAATATAATATATTTATATATATATATATATATATATATATATATATATATATATATATATATATATATATATATATATATATAGATATATATATATACAGAGAGGAGAGAGAGAGAGAGAGAGAGAGAGAGAGCAGCTTTGCACACTCTTCGGACAGCCTTTGGAAGTGTTTTGCATAAGCTACATCCGGACACCTCGTTCAGCCCACTATTTAGGGAAAGCAATCGAGTGCCACTAACCCACAACAATATCAAGTATGCATGCAAACGAGTCTCTCTCTCTCTCTCTCTCTCTCTCTCCTCTCTCTCTCTCTCTCTCTCTCTCTCTCTCTCTCTCTCTCTCTCCTCAAGCTATGTTCAGTAGGACCAAGCAAATGGTTTCAAATAGACCAACTCGCGGTGAGAATAAGTAAAAACCCTTGTGACTTGCTCTTATTATAGCTTCGTTTTTAATGCATTGGCAGTGATATACTTTTTGATTGAATAAAATTATAACCTGGAGAGAGATATGATGGGAGTGATCTACGACCTACGATACTTGAACTAAATTAGCTTGCTTGATAGATTGTCTAACCTTGTGCTAGACACGGGCTCTTGCGTTAGCAACCCGTAAGGAACTAGCAACTAAATGCAGTAAAACTCAGCCAGCTGTCCACATTGGCTGAATATATCCGCTCAAAGTTCAACCCCAATTCGGAAGTTAATTCTTAAATGACGAATACAACTGTGATTGATGTGGAGTAAATATTTAACTTAGCTACTTTAAGATAAACACACGTTAGTTAAATAAGAGGAATTGTTGGTATATGATAATAATCGATAATAAATTATAACTGTCACATGATTGTTAGTCCATTATGAAATGGTACACTCGGGGCCACTATTTTATCTGATTTCTCTTCCACTCTTGTTAAAATATTTATAGTTTAAATAGAAAATATTTATTTTAATGTTGGTACCATTCTTAGAACATTTTATTTTTCCTAGCTTCCTTTCCTCACCTGGGCTATTTTCCCTGTTAGTACCCCCTGGGTCTTATAGTATCCTTCTCTTCCAACTAGGGTTGTAGCTTAGCAAGTAATAATAATAATAATAATAATAATAATAATAATAATAATAATAATAATAATAATAATACTAATAATATTAATAATGGAAAGAAGAGAGAGCTAGAAATATGTAAGAAAACGTACCTGAACTTTCAGATAAGGTAGAAAAACGGGGTCGTGCGGTTTAATAAGATGTACTTACCCTAATAAAGACATAACAGAAGGGGAAAAAAGATTTATATACACTGTACTTTGCCAGTGGCTTTAAAAAACATATTCACATTGTAATCTATGGTAAGAAATAATTAATCATAATAAAAAACGTATTGTATTAAGTATATGACATATGCAGTGAGGCTAGCTAAGCTATGATTACCTTTATCAAAAATCATTACTAGATTCTATAAACTGATCTTCATTCATTTATTGATTAAATCATAATAATCATTGCTTACTGATTCTGATTCTAGTAATCTAGCGTATGGAAAACGCTGCAAAGAACCTTCCTTATCAAGTTTAATGCAAAATAAAAAGGAAGAAATCTCTAGTCCTCCAAAGTTTTTTCTAATATCAATATGGGCAATCTATGATGACTTCTCTGGTCCATTATGAATGCATATGCATTATCTACATGAATATGCAAATGT
>NC_090739.1:25388705-25391205 GCF_036898095.1 Palaemon carinicauda
TTGTGATAGCGATATTATGTATCATTGTTTTTTTACCTGACTTATTTATAATGACAGTCTTATGCATTTTGACTTTGCCTTTATTGGCCTGTTTTGATTTTGTAATGTCTGTATAATGTTTTTTATTTTTATTTGCACATCGAATTTCAGAGAAAAAAAAAGAATCCAGAGTTCTTACACTGAAAATGTGAGAAAAGAAATTGACATTCATAACTATCCATATGAAAGGCCTAGTGTATAGTAGAATTATAGCAAAACAAGTGCAATCAGAGAATTCTGAACTCCGCTAAAGGTTACTGAAGTCGCCCATAGCCTAAAATTTATCTGTGGTGGAAATTCCGTCAAAATCCATCAATTTGTTTGGACGCTATCTTTAAAATGGCGAAAAACTCTAATCCAAATCTAGAATCCGGATCCAGATCATCTCCAAAATTTTAATACATCGTATACCACAGCTGCTGGATAATTCTAGGGATCATAAGGGGAATTTGAGAGAGAGAGAGAGAGAGAGAGGAGAGAGAGAGAGAGAGAGAGAGAGAGAGAGAGAGAGAGAGAGACTTAGTAGCTTGTCAATTCTGTTCCATCAGATTCAGTAACAAAAATAAATATTCGGACACTTTGCTAAATGAATACCCTGCACTAACTTTAGACGCTTATGAAATTGAAACAGCAATAAAGTTACGATTACTACGAAGAATTTATAATGGAGGATACCCTCTCATGTAGGCTTAAATCATTAGGTCAACTAATGATATATATATATAAATATATATATATATATATATATATATATATTATATATATAATAATATATATATATATATTATATATAATATATATATATATATATATATATATATATATATATATATATATATATACTGCAAGGTCTAAATATGTAAGGTTTGATGACTGGTCGGTGGTCGCTCGAGCCTTTGGGGTGAGGTATGCTGACGGCTTAGGTCGTTACTCACCCTGTTGAACCGGGGTCAGTTCATTCCTGTCACTCGTTCAAATCATTTAACTTCTTGTTTTATCTCCACGAAAAATAAATGCTAAGGGATGGGCAGTTTTTGGTTGTTAAAGTAGAGGCTGTGGTGGCCTATGTGGCACCGTCCCTGAGTGTTGATCGGTAGACTAGGATTCTAGTCCCGCTAAAACTTGTAAAGTTCCTTTGGGCCGCTGCAAACTTCACCATCCTTGTGAGCTAAGGATGGTGGCGTTTGGGGGGAGCCTATAGGTCTACCTGCTGAGTCATCTGCAGCTATTATCAGGCCCTCCTGGTCCTAGGTTAGGTAGGGGGGGGGGGGCCCTTGGGCACTGATCATATATATAATATATATACATATATATATATATATATATATATATATATATATATATATATATATATATATATATATATATATATATACATATATGGTCAGTCTCTAGGCCATTCTCCTGCTTGATAGGGAAATGTCAATGTCCCTGGTCTCTTTCATTCATGAGCGGCATTTAAAAAACCTTTAAAAGTAAGTTAAAGACAAAATCTCCTCCTATATATATATATATATATATATATATATATATATATATATATATATATATATATATAAGTGTGTGTATGTGTGTGGTAACGTCCCTGACTGGTGGACGCCAAACAGGGGTTAGAGTCCAGCTCAAATTTGTTAGTTTTTTGTTCGTTGCAACCTCACCATCCTTGTAAGCTAAGGATATGGGGGAGCCTATGGGTCTATCTGGCGAGTCAACAGCAGCCATTGCCTAGCACTACCTTGGTCCTAGTTTGGGTGGAGAGGGGGCTTGAGCATTGTCCTACTCGATAGGTCAATGTCACTGTCCCTTGCCTCTGCCATTTATGACCGACCTTTAAACCTTTAAATCGAGAAAAGATTTTCCATGGAGGTTTGAAAATACAAGGGACGGGTATGGAACAATAGAATTTCGTAGAATCTTTTGATGTCCTTTTACTTTTTTTTTTTTAGAGACATGCTAATATGTATATTATTTGCCCAGGTAAAAGAAACATCATGCATGCAGTCAAGGAAAACCAAATCTGAACGATATAATACCATTTAATTACACAGGAGACGAAAATAGAGTTACGTATTTTATTCCCCGATAGGTTAATGGAGAATCTGCTCTTGACAACGGATCGGTATTTACCCAGACCGTACATATTTAGGCTTTGATATACCGGATATCTATCTATCTATCTATCTATCTATCTATCTATATATATATTATATATATATATATATATATATATATATATATATATATATATATATATATATATATGTATGTATATATATAAACAAGAAATGTTCTTTAAGTAAAATTGAAAATTCAAATTACAATTAACAGGCAATAGTATAAGTTTAATTTTCATAGAAAGTTTACGTCAGGATAAACCTTATTATGAATCATATTTATCTGGATAAGAGTCATAAGGAATCGCTTATCCAAAATTAAAATACATCACTAGATAAGACAGCTA
>NC_090739.1:25396205-25403705 GCF_036898095.1 Palaemon carinicauda
TGAAGAGAAACAGGAAGAAATCGAACATAGTTCCCTAGCTCTGCTACTAATAAACATTTGGTAATGGTGAATAACGAAAAAAATAAAGGGATAGAAAAGGATAAGTTTTTCCAGGGAAAATGAAAATTTGCAACAACACAACATAGTTAAAATGAACGATATAAATAAGACAAGAAAAGCAAGCAGTATCTCGACTAAAATCAGAAAAAAGCATCATCAATAAGCTAGAATTCATCTCGGCAAGAAACCGGATCCCTTGAAATGAGGAAGACGAGACGTAATTGGAGCCTGGAATAAACACGCCTATTACACGGGAAAACAAACTTCGGTATATTAGGAACCCAGGGTTTCCCATGTGATACATTTTGGTAAAGTTATTGACTCCAATAGCGTGTTTCATTTAATCCGCATTCTTTTTTTTATAAACGTTATTCTCCAGAGTATCAAGTTGATAGAAAAGTCTCCTTGGTTTATCCTGAAACGAAGGATTACCATGGAAAAATATTCGGGCTACTTTAATAGCTTCAAACTCCAAGGACACACAGACAGGCACACATGGAAACACAAAAGATATACAGTGTATATATATATATATATATATATATATATATATATATATATATATATATATATATATATATATATATGTATATTCACCTAATAAGTTTACTCTCCTTAATATATAAAATATTTTCAAGTACCATATTAGGCTGAATAGACAGGACAGATACACTTTAATAAAAAACGAGAGAAGATATGCTTTAGAAGTGGGTATTCAACAACTGGCCATATCCATGTAATTAACCAGCTAATTGAAAAATAAACACGGTATGATAAACCACTATGTATGATATTCATAGAATATTAGAGTTTTTGAGTCTCAAAATTTTAGTAGTAATGTAAGGATAAGATGAATCTTACGTTAGAACACTTGATAATATAAGTGCATGAAGTACAGCATTCCTAAAACTACATTAAGATAGTGAGAAAATTCCGATTGAGAAAGGAGTTAGATAAGGAGACCACATCTGTCCTATATTATTCACAGGATGCCCAAAAGAAGTTTTAAAGAATTTAGATTGGGAAAATGTAAGAATTGATATTAATGGGAAATACATCAACAGTTTAAGATTTGCAGATGACATAATTCTGTTTAATGGATCATTTGAGGAATTGCAAAAGATGATAGAAGATATGAATAAAGAAAGCAGAAATGTAGGACTGAAAATTAATAAGAGTAAAACAAAAATAATGCTTAATGAAAAGGCAGAGAGACAACATCTAAGGGCTATGGACGAACCTCTAGAGACTCTTAATGAATATGCTGTACATAGAAGAGAAAGTAAGCGTTTTCTCAGGACATGAGACGGGAATTAGGGGATGGATAAGCATGGGGTGGAGAGCTTTTGGTAAACAAACTGAGATTTTGAAAATTAAAATACCACTTTCTCTAAAAAGAAAAATATTTACTCAGATGGTCCTAGCAGTGTTAATTTATGCATCAGAAACTTGAAACCTTATTAAATTCTTAAAACATAAGCTAGTTACAACTCAAAGCACTATGGAAAGAATAATGATGGAAATAACACTAAGAGGCAGAAAAAGAGCAACATGGATACGAAAACAAAGAAGTAGAGGATATTCTAACATGTAAGAAAATTAAATGGACATGGGCAGGGAATATAATAACAATGATAGGCAATAGATGCGTATTAAGAATAACAGAATGCGTCCTTAGAGATTACAAAAGAAGCAGGGGAAGGATTCTGAAGAGAAGACGATGGATGACAAACTAATAACGTTTGCAAGTGTGGTTGGCACAGAAAGACCATATACAGACGCAAGTGGAAAGACATGTCTGAGGCCTTTGTTCTGCAGTGGATAAGTAACGTCTGATAAATATTACATATATATATATATATATATATATATATATATATATATAGATATATATATATATATGTATATATATATACACACATATATATCTATTTATCTATATATATATATATATATATATATATATATATTCATAGATAATATATATATATCTACCTATCTATCTATATATATATATATAAATTCATAGATAACATATATATATATATATATATATAATATATCCATATATATATATAATATATATATATATATATATATATATATATATAATATATATATATATGTATATATATTATATCTTCAAATTACGCATATTCTCTATACAAGTGTCAACGCAAAGAAAAGATCTACTTTTCTCTAAATGGGGCGGGGTAAAAATGATGTGGTCACCCCAAAAATATTGTTAAAAATATCCAGTACCTAACTTACAGTACTGCTTAGTTTAACTAATACACAGTATACACACAAATTAGCGCGCGTGCACAGACACGCACACACACACTTATATATATATATACATATATATATATATATATGTATGTATGTATATGTGTATATATATATATATATATATATATATATATATATATATATATATATATATATATATATCCTTCAAAGAGAAGAGAAAACCAGCCGCGATTGGATCTAAGCCATAGCAGTCCTAAGGCAATATTCAATAAATTGTCTGTATTCGCGGTCTATTATGAAGAGGCGAAAATGAGATCTGGGAAATTCAAAGCCTTTCGTAATTAGACTCAGCAAATTGCTGTTGAATTTACATCTGATAATATTGCAACAGGTCTGTAATTATAATAATCTAGTTAAAGCATATTATAAAGAAAGGGCAGAATGAAATTTGGACATTGTTCCTTACTGTTTTTTTTTTTTTTAATAAATTTTAGGTTTCTCCCGGCTTTTCCAATATTGTATGTCTCTGACAGTATAATTGATTCCTGAATCATATTTATATATGTAGCTATTATGGAAAGTTAAATAAAAAATAATGGATCCACTAATATCAACTTTTATTATTATTCAAAGCAATGTCCTAACAAGTTTAAGGTTTATTATCATGACAACAATTGTGGTGGCGATAAGGTAACGTCCCTGACTGGGATTCGAATCCCGCCTATGAGTCTATCTGCTGAGACATCAGCAGACATTTCCTGGCCCTCCTTTGTCTTAGCT
The DNA here is from genome assembly GCF_036898095.1 of Palaemon carinicauda. NCBI lineage: Eukaryota > Metazoa > Arthropoda > Malacostraca > Decapoda > Palaemonidae > Palaemon > Palaemon carinicauda. The sequence goes on from NC_090739.1 coordinate 25,399,299, forward strand.
TTGGTGGAGAGGGAGCTTGGGCGCTGATCATATGTGTATATGATCAGTCTCTAGGGCATGGTCCTACTCGATAGGGCAATATCACTGTCCCTTGCCCCTGCCATTCATGAGTAGCCTTTAAACCTTTAAACAAGATAACCTATGGGTGAATTGCGCAACTACTTCTCACGATAAAAATCACTAAGACTGCTTATAGGTTTCTTCAACGTTTTGAGCACCGAAATTGAAAACAATTTACTACTAATTATCTCCCAAAATAATCTCCAATTCATCACTTGTCAAATTCTCGAATTTTTAAGACACCCAGGCAGTTTCATTAAATTCATTATCATTCGTTAGAGTTGGTTGGGTAAATAAGATAGCCTAAATGTTTGTATAAAATCTACTAACGTTTTACCAAATAGAACTATAAAGATTTCTCTCTCTCTCTCTCTCTCTCTCTCTCTCTCTCTCTCTCTCTCTCTCTCTCTCTCTCTCTCTCTCTCTCTCTCTACTAACATGTCTCGAAATTTAAAGTCTTCCTGAAAACAGACGTATTGTTAGATCAATCAATAATCGTTGTACATTTGTAAAATATACACTGATGAATTAAAGAGTCACCCGTTTATATCCGATTTCTCGTTATCTTGAGGGAAATGAATTATGAAGAACCCTAATTATAATGGTACAACTACATATTCTTATAAAGATTTAGTAAAAAAAATACACAAAAAGAACCACAGAAACTAATTGATACGCCATGGAAAAAGATATCACTTACATGCCCCTAATTAGGTAAAGTAACATGGTTATAAGAACTCTTGAGCATTGGAAATGAATACTCTCTCTCTCTCTCTCTCTCTCTCTCTCTCTCTCTCTCTCTCTCTCTCTCTCTCTCTCTCTCTCCTCATCGTTTTTACATAATCAGTGGTTGAATTAAATTATATGAACCAAGAATAATAATCAGCAAAATCTCTTTCGCTGATATATATATATTATATATATATATATATATATATATATATATATATATATATATATATATACATATATATATATATATATACATATATACATATATACATATATATATATATATATATATATATATATATTATATATATATATATATATATATGTATATACAACAACAACAAATGCAACCGTTTTTAGTCCACTACAGGACAAAGGTCTCAGATATGTCCTTATTCATGGATGGCGTTCGCCCAGTTTTCATCAACACGCTGGCAACTGTGGATTGGTGATGGTGGGAAATTTCCATCTGATTGCGCACAGCAAACCAACCAAGTATAGGCGGCCTTTACTTCTACAGCTCTGCTGATAAAAGCAATAAGCAAACCCTTTCAGCACGTTAAGGTATCCCCCCTGAGAAAGAGATATGACATATATAGATTCATATATAAGGTTGTATATAATTTCCTCATTTTGAAAGACCAGAAAGCGATGACATTTAAGCACTGCATCCTTGTTTTCAATTCCACAGGAGGACTTTAACCAAGAAAATTCTTCAGAAGTTCCAAATTCGTCTCCTTACACTCTTGGGTTTCAGATACCAATCTCTCTCTCTCTCTCTCTGTCTGTCTGTCTGTCTCTCTCTCTCTCTCTCTCTCTCTCTCTCTCTCTCTCTCTCTCTCTCTCTCTCTCTCTCTCTCTCTCTCTCTCTGCAGTGAAAGTTAGAGCTTGAATGGATCAAAGGCCTTGTTGATTCAATTCACTCGATTACATAACACGTCGAAGTTCTCAGTGTTTTCTGAGATGATGTCAGTCATGGATTTCCAATCTTCCTCTTTCTTGCATTTTATATCATTCTTCCTTAATTCTGCTTTTATCCTTTCTCCCCCGTCTCCCTCGTTCAATAGAAGTTGCAACAGGAATTGATAGGTGAAAAATCATCAAGTAAAATTAGTGGAAAATAAATATTGGACACACACCGGTGGGGCAAAATTGTAATTGGTGATTAAAAAATGCATATTCAGGACAAGTTAGGTAAAATTATCAAGGAAAAAGGGAAAAGGAAATTATGAGGACAATCAAAACTAACTAGTAGTAATACAGTCTGTTAGAATGAACTCTTTATATCCTGTCCTAAACACTCTAAATACAGGAATAATTTAAATGATATTTTATATATTTCAAACATTTCCTTCAAAGTATTTTCAACATTCCCCATTTCATCCAGCACATACCTTTCACATTCATGTAGACAATTCCCCTCTCATTGACCACATTATGATTTTGATTGCAGTTTCAGAATCAATATACATATATTTTGGTGCACACTAAATATTTATATAGATATTTACACACACGCACGCACGCCCACACAGATTCAACTCTTAACCACCTTCATCTCTCCCTGTTCTAACTACCACATGCTAGATAGGCCAATTTGTGGGATATTGTTGTTTTCAGTGTTTGCCGTTTGGCGTGACAGTATTATATGTGTATATATATATATATATATATATATATATATATATATATATATATATGTGTGTGTGTGTGTGTGTGTATACATATATAATAATAATAATAATAAATATATATGCATGTAAATTTTATAAAATTCTTTCTATTTCCTATTGAATCCCATAGATTCTATACTGCAACGTACATTTAATATTACACAGTTGCCACTGTTTAAAAATAGGCATCTTGTTTCTATACTGCAGTAGATACTGTCTTCGCCCCACTGACGTTTAGTCCCTATACCTAACAACATTCCCCGCCTTTAATAACCCTGTATCTTTTCTTAGTAATTCAGTACAGTGTTGCCAGCATGGTTAATGTCATTAAAACTTTAGCCACCAGTATTCTCGGTAACTATTTAATTTGCTTATCTATATTCTCCATTTGTTGCAAAGGGACACCATATAGCACTACCTACATTCATTATGATCTTAAATAATTTTTGTGGCCTTTTCAATTCCAATATGTTTTTATCGGTCAATTTTATCTCTAGTGCTGCTCTTGTTTTTATCAGTTAATTTCATATGTATTAATGTTATCTGACTTTTTTTTATCCATAATTTCAGTCGTAGCTAATAAAGTTTTTGGTAAAAAAAACTGCATTGTGACTTTAGGATTAAATTGGATTTATGAATTTGGGCTATAGAACAGAGTGTTGGGCCTGAGAGACCATTCAGCATCCACGTAAAACCAAGAAAACCTTTTGGTTATACTATGGAGTAAGAAAAAAAAATAGATGTTGGAGAGTGAGATGGAAAAGAGGAGGCAGGAAAGCAGGTAAAGGTGAGGTGCATTAACAACATTACTCTGCCAAGGGACCTTTAGATTCTAGTAAAAGTTATTTAGCAAATTTGCCAACGTTTTATACTGCTTTTCTTTTAAGATACATCCTGTTACATCTAAAGGTTTAAAGGCCGCTCATGAATGGTAGAGGCAAGGGACAATGCCTTAGTGACTGACCATATATACATATGATCAGCCCCCAAGACCCCTCTCCACCCAAGCTAGGACCAAGGAGGGCCAGGCATTTTCACTAGCCCTCCTTCAACCACTTTACCTGAAGCTCTTAAGAAATCTATAAAAAGTGATATAATTTTTCTGTTTATTTTCCAGATTGAAGTATCAGAATTTACTCTGTAATCTTATACAAAATGAAAAATTATAAATACTCATTATGAAATTTGCTTCATAAAAGGAGGTAAATACATAACCACTCATAACCACGTCAAATATAACAAAATAAATAAATAAACAAACAACCGCTTTATTATACGAAAAGCAAAACTTCGGTGAAATATAATCCTTTGATGTTGTGTATATTTGTTTTGTTAATGTAACTATTAACACTTAATAACGAAGTAAACAGCTGTGGCTACATGTTAAATAAATGTTAGTCATAAAGTTCACTTTGTATATATGTATATATACACACACAAATACTGCATATACAACAACAAATACAGCCTTTTTAGTCCAACACAGGACTAAGGCCTCAGACATGTCCTTATGCATGGATCGCGTTTGGCCAGTTTTCATCAACATGCTGGCCACAGCGGATTGGTGATGGGAGATTGTAAAACAATATATGCTATTGGTGATGCATTGCATGGACGAGCACGCACACACACGCTAGCATACACAAATAAATAAATGCTGATTTTTTCTATTTATTTGCATTGCATAGTTTCTATTCCCTCATTCAAATATTTTCTTTGCGTCGATAACATTTCTCCAAAGCCAATACAACGAATCAGCATTTGATGTTCTATAATTGGAGCCTGTCAATTTCATGCAACCTTATCCCATGGAACTACTGTACATAAATCCATATTCAATACTGTACTAGAGGTCGTTTTCATTTTAGAATATCGGTTAAAATGGATGAGAGTATATGGATATTGAGTTGTATTAAATTTGTATTTCCAATGAGTTAATGAA
>NC_090739.1:25413705-25416205 GCF_036898095.1 Palaemon carinicauda
CATAAGCAATGATGTTTTCGAAGTCTTCACAGCTCGCAAACATAAGAGTATCAAAATGTCTCCTTGTGCATAGTTAAAATCTTAAGAGTATCTTGGATTTCGGTTCTCGCTTTTGTTTCTCGATTCCATAAACTTTTTCTCTTTGAAATAAAAACTTCAGAAAGCTAAGACGATGTGCTTCCTAGAATCATAGAAGTTTATGAATTTCTTTCTAAAATATTCATAAAAAGCACTCTAAGAGTGCAGACCTACGTCATGGCAACTTTCTTCTCGAAACCAGCTTGCCTTTCCCAGAATCAGTTTAGACAGTAGGCGTGTGACAACCATGTTCGAACTTAGGGTTAAGGTTAATTCGGTCGACATTTTGATCGACCTTGAACTTTGACCTTGGACTTTCAAAATTGAATCAATTCCACGTCTCAACATAGAAATTAATCTCTGGAAGTTTCACTACTTACTGTATGAGTAAAATTGTGGCCAGGAAGTTGTTCACGAACACAAAAACAGACTAATAAACAAACAGGGGCGAAAACATAACCTCCTCCCAACTTTGCTGACGGAGGTAACTGCTACTGACATTCATAATTTTTGTTCAAAATGTTTCTCTTGTCTCGAATAGCTTACATCCATGATTTGTTGAAATGGGAAATAACTGGTGATTTTGCAAACATTTGCACTCGTAATTATCGCGAATATCATTTTTGCAAATTCACAAGAAAACGCATCATCTGGAATATATCAAACTTTCGCACGTCCGAAAAACCGAATGTTCTTTATACACAGTTTTTGTTCACACGGCGTCTATCTTAGAAGATCCCCTTCTAATACTCGACCTTCATCCATTTCTGGCTGATTGACATTAGCCGTCGTAAGAACACGCTGCTTATTGCAACACGCTCACTCTCCCTAATGAGCAGATATCGTACCTGTAATGAACACCAAGAAGAAGAAGAAGAAGAAGAAGAAGAAGAAGAAGAAGAAGAAGAAGAAGAAGAAGAAGAAGAGGATCGGGCGAGAAGAAAAGTAATGTGGGGATGGAAGAGCTTGAATCCTTTTTAGAGGATTTAATTTTTACTAAGCATTTCCGCGCTTTTTGTTTAAATACTTTTATTATTATTATTATTATTATTATTATTATTATTATTATTATATGTATATATATATATATATATATATATATATATATACATATATATATTATATATATATATATATATATATATATATATATATATATATCTTACGTTCACGAAGACACCAACAATATATGCAACAGCTTCTGCTTCATTGCAGGACAAAGTCCTCAGACATGTCAATTCATGCCTGTAGTTTGGCCAGTTTTCATCACCACGCAGGCCACTGCAGATTGCTGATGGTGGGAGACTTTCGTCCGATGGCCCACAGCAAACCAACTATAGTCAATTCTTTTTAGTGAGGCAGATTGGCACCGACTCGCAGGGGTGCCCATTTCCCTCGGAAAAAAATCCTGATCGCTGATTGGTTGGACAAGATGATTCTAACCAATCAGATAGCAGGAAACTTTTCCGAGCTAAAAGGGCACCTCTTCGAGTCAGTGCAAATGCGCCCCATTGAAAAAAATTGAGTATAGTATGGGTGGCCCTGACTATTACAGCTTTGCAGATCATAGCAAACACTTTCTTCTCGTTAAGATAATAATAACATTATTTTTAATATTATTTTTATTATTATTATTATTATTATTATTATCATCTAAGCTAGTATCTCCATATAGGTATGTAAACGTGTGTCAATGATTGTGATGAGCCCGCAAGAGTGTTTGTGTGTTTTCTAATGTGAGGTGAGTGGTCATTATGTATTATTCAAATTAAAACGTATTATAATACTGATAAGGATTCATTTACATAAAAAATCCTAAAAATAATCTACACGAAGATCGATGAAGCTAACAAGAAAACCCATTACAGTCTAATAAATGCTACCATATGTTACCATAAATATCAATCATCCATCAGGATCAGACGAATATTAAAACGAACACACCTTAGATACTCAAACATTAATTGAATGCAATAATGCAATAAATCATGGCTGGTATTTGCATGAGATCCAATATCTTTACCGGGGAGTGATGCAATTCGCTAAGGGCTGCGAGATTTATGAATCAAAGCTGAACTTTAATAAGGCAAAGGGCTGTGGAAACCCTGCGCCATCGTTCCCTCTTTGTTATCTGCAAAATATATGGTCTTGAACCCTTATACAATATATGTACTGCATATAAAATCATATGCATATGTACTATTAAATAAAATCATATAGGCCTACATATAATTATATATGTGTATAATCATATTCATATGTGCATATAAATATATATATATATATATATATATATATACACACTCACAATTCCTTACTCTAACCTGGAAATGCATGTTGACTAAAATCTTCCACTCGAGTAATTACTTTTGAATGATGATTTTTATGAAAAAAAAAGTTAATAAATTTTTGGAATTCAATA
>NC_090739.1:25426205-25436205 GCF_036898095.1 Palaemon carinicauda
TCTCTCAAGAAAATTGAATGGGACTCTATTTTAGGTTAAGTTAAGCTTCTTTTTGGGAAAAATGTTTAAGATTTTCTCTCTCTCTCTCTCTCTCTCTCTCTCTCTCTCTCTCTCTCTCTCTCTCTCTCTCTCTCTCTCTCTCTCTCTCTCTCTCTAGAACCCTACCTTGTAAAAACTATTGTGTGGTGTCTTTTTCATATCAACATAACACATGCATAATAACTTCTCCACTCTGCTTTGTACACCAACACATGCCATTTATCCTGCAACCTCCCCTTTAAAAATAATCATGTCTGTGACATAGATTTATGAAGGAAGGCTTTTGATGAACTCGATATAAAACGAGAATACATACATTGTATTCCTCTAGTGCAAATCCAAAGGAAATTTCAATTCAATGCCATGTATTTGACAGATATATTTAAAGGCAAATAAATAAATATCAATAAATATTCCTGATTTTGATTTGATATTCTTGTTTATTATGGCTTTTGTTATATGAATGAATGATATATACTTTACCTATAACGTGATAAGCCAGTTTTTTTAATGCACAGTTATACTGATTTCTTAAAATGGTTTAAACTGTGAATATAAGCATTGCTATTTTCTTGGGAAGGTTTAGTTGGCGTGAAAGTTGACGTCACTTATCTAATTGATTACTGAACTTATTTCGCAGTATAAATAAAAATATATTACTAACACAAGAAGGGGCCAATCTTTCCTTCGCGAATCTATTCTTCCCTTTCTACGTTATTTCTATTTTTTTCTTTCCTACGCTCGTTTGAACCTTTCTCTTGCTATGTCTATATAGACATTTGGCTTTTGATTTATCTTTTACTTCTTGAACTGCTGAGTATAATGGATCCCATTCAGCCATTATAAAGATTATGCTTCTATTTTGAATACGGTATAATTGAGGTCAACATTATTATTATTATTATTATTATTATTATTATTTGTAAAGCTACAACCATAATTGGAAAAGCAGGATACTAAAAGCCCAAGGGCTCCAATAGGCAAATTAGCTCAGTGAGGAAAGGAAATAAGGAAATAAATAAACTATGTAGGCTATATAAAGAAAACCATGAATAATAATATAAAATATCTCAAGGTCAGTAACAACGTTAAAATAGATCTGCCATACATAAACAATGAAGAGAGAATAGTGTGCATGAGTGTACCCTCATGCAAGAGCCCTATGCTTATATAAGTTACAACAACCGCTAGTGAAATCAATTCTGGGTATAGTGAACGTTACTCTCTGTTCAAGAAAGATAAACTAAAATATCCTATAAACTACAAGAAAAATATTTGGTATAGTGAATACCATTAATGAACAATGAGGCAAAAATAGATTTTGTCAATAACACATGCCCTAAATGGGAAAAACAAGAACCATTTCTAAAAAGTGTGAAATGTAAACACAAATGTTAAAATGCACAAAATTTCTAACCCACGCTGAAAGAGCATTGAGGATGGAACGGTATAAATGCCAGCGCATATGAAATTAGTTGGTGTATTTGCATACAAATGATGAAGCTTTGAGTATTACTTCATCTAGATAAAGCGACAGCTAATTTGAGGCTGGATGGCATTATTAACATTAGTAAACCAGACAGTAATCATGTGCAATATGCGCAAATGATTATTACTTCCTTAAACGAATTAAAGTTCGAAAATGCTAAATAAATGAATAAAGGCATGAATGGACGGAGAACAAAACACAGAAATGAAAAATAACTTATGATATATGGAAAGGGTTTTCTTCATCACCTCTGCATTTCGATCTTCCTATAAACTTAGTTAATAGTCTTTTTATAGAACTAGTCAATTACCTACTCCTTCTTAGTTGAATGAGCTTCTGTCCATCACAAGCTCATTGACAAATAAGTCTCTAGGACGTGTGGACTATCACAGAAAGAAATAATGAATTGACTTAGCCAGATACACGATGAGGCTGACATACAGGTAGGAGGCAAACAGATTGACGGATACGGGAATACGCAAACAGCATATAGACAGGTAGACAGACATACAGATTGGTAAACCGGAAACAGACAAACAGCATGATATAAAGATAAACTAAAAACCAGATGGTTAAGCGTACCACAAAATATATTAATAGACAGCTAAACAGACATACAGACTAATAGAACTAAACATAAACACAACTTTCCGGTGACGTCAATGGCAAGGAAAATAACAACAACGAAACTTTTACACCTGTATTAATTTAATGACCTCATTAGAACCTGAATCTAATTAAATAAATTGAACCCTGACCCTGGAGAACGACGTGCGTAAATCATCATGAGCCTAAAAGGCTCTAATGAACTTTCTCTGCTTTATGTTGTTGAAGCACACAGGTGTTATTTGGAGTTTTCTGTTTAGGGACCCCGTCAGGATTAACTGTTGATTGGCATGCTATGTACAATTGCATGACTGCCAAATTTCACACACATACACTCAGACCTCTTTCGAAGGTGCAACCTGCCAACATGTGCCCGTGGCCGACGTGTGCAGTATTAAACTCACGTTTGCAAGGGTAACGGAATTTAGGTTTAAGAAAGAGTACGTCAAATTAGGTAGTGGGTTGGCCAGGGCACCAGCCACCCATTGAGATACTACCGCTTGAGAGTTATGGGGTCTTTTGACTGGCCAGACAGTACTACATTGGATGCTTCTCTCTGGTTACGGTTCATTTTCATTTGGCCCACACACACACACACACACACACCCCGAATAGTCTGGCCTATTATTTACACATTCTCCTCAGTCCTCATACACCTGACATCACTGAGATTACCAAACAATTCTACTTCACTCAAGGGGTTAACTACTGCAGGACACCATATAGCACTACCTACTTTCATTATGATTTTTAACCATTTTTGTGCCCTTTTCAATTCGAATATGTTTTTTTTTTTTATCAGCCAATTCTATCTCTAGTGCTGCTTTTGTTTTTATCAGTTAATTTCATATGTATTACTGTTATCTAATTTTTCTTATCAATCATTTCAGTCGTAGCTACTAAAGTTATTGGTAAAAAACTGCATTGTGACTTTAGGATTAAATTAGATTTATGAATTTGGGCTATAGACCACAGTGTTGGGCCTGAGAAACCATTCAGCATTCACGTGAAACCAAGAAAACCTTTTAGTTACAATTTGGAATAAGAAAAAAATACATGTTGAGAGAGAGAGAGAGAGAGAGAGAGAGGAGAGAGAGAGAGAGAGAGAGAGAGAGAGAGAGAGAGAGAGAGAGAGAGAGAGAGATGGAAAAGAGGAAGCGGGAAAGCAGGTAAAGGTGAGGTGCATTAAGAACATTACTACGCCAAGGGACCTTTAGATTCTAGTGAAAGTTATTTAGCAAATTTGTCAACATTTTATATTGCTTTTCTATCAAGATCCATCCTGTTAAATCTAAAGGTTTAAAGGTTGCTCATGAATGGTAGAGGCAAGGGACAATGCCTTAGAGACTGACCATATATACATATGATCAGCGCCCAAGACCACTCTCCACCCAAGCTAGGACCAAGGAGGACCAGGCATTTTCACTAGCCCTCCTTCAACCACTTTACTTGAAGCTTTTAAGATATCTATAAAAAGTGACATAATTTTTCTGTTTATTTTCCAGATCGAAGTATCAGAATTTACTCTGTAATTCTATACAAAATGAAAAATTATAATAAATACTGTTTATGAAATTTGCTTCATAAAAGGAGGTAAATACGTAACCACTCATAACCACATCAAATATAAGAAAATAAATGAATAAACAAACACCCGCTTTATCATTTTAAAAGCAAAACCTAGTTGAAACAAAATCCTTTGATGTTGTGTATATTTGTTTTGTTAACGTAACTATTGTTACTTAATAACGAGGCAAACAGCTGTGGCTAGATGTTAAATAAATGTTATAGTCATTAAGTTCACTTTGTATATATATGTATATGTATACACAAATACTGCATATAAACAACAAATACACCCGTTTTTAGTCCAATACGGACAAAGGCCTCAGACATGTCCTTATTCATGGATGGCGTTTGGCCAGTTTTCATCAACATGCTGGCCATAGTGGATTGGTGATGGGAGATGGTAAAAGAATCTATGCTATTGGGGTCGCATTGCATGTACGAGCACGCACACACACGCACGCATACACAAATAAATAAATGCTGATTTTTTTTTTCTTTTTATTTGCATTGCATAGTTTCTATTCATTCCCTCATTCAAACATTTTCTTTGCATCGATAACATTTCCCCAAGGGCCAATACAACGATTAGATGATTTAACATTTGAGTTCTATAATTGGAGCCTGTCAATTTCATGCAACCTTATCCCATGGAACTACATAAATCCATATTTAATACTGAGCTAGAGGTCGTTTTTATTTTATAGCATCGGTTGAAATGGATGAGAATATTTGGAAATTGAGTTGTATTAAATTTCTATTTCCAATGAGTTAACGAATATAAGCATTTTGGATAAAATTTCTAGAAGGAAGGAAAAAATCACGTAAAGTTTGAGAAATAAAGATAAAAAGTGAAAATATCAGAGAACGAAAAATATGGAAATTTAGAACGGCTGCCAAGCGAGATACTACAGCAGGTTCAGGTTCAGGGTGAGGCATAGCCTTTGCAACGGCGCTCTCATTACGTAGTCGAGCCCACCGTTATCCCTACATTAAGGGATCAGTTGCCTGATGCGCCCTCTCCAAAGCCATTCTCTTCCACTAAACCTATTCTCTTCATATCATCCTTCACCTTATCTCGCCATCTAATTTTCTGCCTCCTTCTAGACCAGGGGTTCTCAATCTTCTTGGCCCATGCACCCCTTCCACCATTTGCAATGATGTCATTCCCCCCCCCCACTTCCTGTCTTTTCCAAATTTGTCTGTCTCGAAAAGTGCACTGTATATAATATGCAAATATTACTTAAAAACCCTTTTATTTTCTTTTTTCAAACTGAATTATACATTTACAGCTTTACATGGATTACTATTACAATGGAGTATTACAAATTATATGCAAATTGAAAATATTGATGGATATATAAAACTTGAATGAAAGTAAAATACTTTTTTTTTAATTTATAAGAACTACTTAACAGGTCAAACTGAAGCTCATGCAACAAACAAAAAGTTCGATAGGGTAACAAGATATTATAAATCTGTAATTACTTTTATTCAGAAGATTACATTTCATCGATTGACGAAACCTGTGATTGTTTTTTTCTTAGCCAATTCTGGGATACGCGGATGAGTGCTTGAAAGGGCAGGGCACAAAGCAGGTAATTTTCTACCTCTAATCTACTGCGCTGCTTCGTTTCAATTTGTAACAGAGTTGAAAAGCCTGACTCACAAAGTTATGTCGATACAAATGGAAGCAATACACGGATAGCCATTTCTGCCACTTTTTGGTAGGAATCGCACATCAGAGGCCAAAATTCTGTTATTGATTTCTCATCGAACATATCTCTTACACCCGAATCACTTTTTAACTCCAAAAACTCATCTTGACAATCATCAGGAACTTTTTCAACCGACAGTTTGAATGGATTTCTGACTAATTCCAACTCATCATCACTAAGTTCGTGAAAATATCGTCTGAATTCATTTTCCAGTGCTGTCAAATGCTACAAAATAAAATTTTTTGCAAATTAGGGAAGCACCTTGTCTTCACTACAAACATCAAATATGGATGACAGTTTCTCAAACATTGCTACATTTTCTGCATTTACCCTTTTCTCTTAATTTTCTGGCTTGCTCATGAAAGCTTCCAAGGCATCTACGAATTCTATAATGTCTGTATTCCTTCCTTGCATCTGAAGATACGGTTGCTCAATTATATCAACCAAATAGGGAAGACGCATGATCCATTCCTCATCACTCAGCCAGGCAGGAAATTCTGTTTTACCTTGCACTTCAAAAAACAATTTGAGCTCATCTCTAAACTCAAATACTCGCTCAGTTACATTTCCTCTTGAACGCCAACGAACATTTGTGTGAAAAAGAAGCGAATGATGGGTTGCATCCATATCAATACATAACTTCTTGAAAAGTCGTGAGTTTAGAGCCCCTCCTTTGACGAAATTTACATTTTTAATTGTTTGATCCAAAACCTTCTCTAGCAGAGCAGGAAGTGTTTTTGAGGCTAGTGTCTGACGATGGCTCATACAATGAATGCCTTTCACTTTTGGAGCTCGCTTTTTCACACATACTTGGAATTCTGATTTTGCCCCTAACATAGCTGGTGCTCCATCTGTACAACACCCACTGTGATATTATCCCACGAAAGATTTTCTGATTAAAAAAAAGATGAAACCTTCTCCAAAATTTCAGAGGCCTTAGTAGTTAGTTCAAGAGGAGAACAAAAGAGAACTCCTCTTTAAATGAACCTGAGTGAACATACCTTGCAAACACCATCAACTGGGAACATGATGCCACATCAGTTGATTCATCAAGTTGAATTGAAAATAAGCTAAATGCTGAAGACTTTATCTCCTGCACAACTTGATCCTTGATATTAGCTTCTCAGTTATTTATAGTCCAGGAGTTCCCAACCTTGGAGTTGCCAAGAAATTCTCTTGGGACTTACTTAATTCCCTAGGGCTCTGTCTCTTCCTCAGTACCTTTTCCAATCCTAGGATTAACTTGGGTGGTCACTTGTATATTACTGTCTAATCCATTTTTCCTGGGACAGCACATGATATAATCCCAGCCCACGTGACAGGCCAGTTACGCCATAGCCTATAATTGCTCCCCTCGCCCATAAACTTACTTCGGTCACAATTCACCCCCTGAAAGCCCAAAATTCACCCCTGGGGGTGAATTTCACCCCCATTGAGAACCTCTGTTCTAGACCTTCCCCCGATTAACAAGATCATCCCAAGCCCTCAACACCATCCATTCTATGTTATGACTATGAGAATACTACCTTCGTAAGTCCTCAGTGTCGTAGAAAGCTACTATAAGGACAGCTTCTGCTCTGTAGTCTAGCTTTTTAACAAGAGGCTAGGCCTACTACCAATAACTGAGGAAACGGCTGCCTTAAAATTGGACTATTCAGCCAAAGGCTAGGACTACCGCCAATAACTGTGGTCGATGACTGCAAGGGGACGTGATGGAAAAAAAATCCTCTGACAAATTATACACCAGACTAAGCCTAACTAACATAACGCAAGTTACCGAAAGTTCCCAAATTACACTAAGGCTTCTCATTGGACCCTGAATCTAGATTACAAAATAAACAAAATCAGCCGACTTACCTTCGCTTTTAGAAAATTGGCAAAATCACTGAAATCAATCATTTCAGACAGACACATCTACTTATCGAAGGTCTTGATCGCTGATGATAAGCTAAACTCCTCTAAATTCGGTTGGCAAATAAAACCAGTTCCCATAACGCTTGGGAAATACATCTTTAAGACTCTATGTATCGCTTCCGAAAGCACATATTTACCCAGACCGTTTCTGGTAACGTTGTTCTTCTTTTCAAGAATTCTTGCCAGACGAAATTGAGTCTGCTTACTTAACTAAGAAATAATCGGAGACCATTATCAACAGTGTCCAAAGTGTACCTCAGTCTATTCCACCAACGACTTAACAAAAGTCAGGGGTACAATGTTTACGTTTTTAGATCTTACCCTCACTTATTTCTACAATGCAACCTGAGCCACTTTTTCTCACTATCTTGATTTAAAATATGTGCTAAAATATAATTTGTTCCAGCATGTAAATTCGTATTAACAAAGTACTATGAGTGGGTAAGAGATGTTTATTTTTGTTAAACGTAATTACGAAAATTCCCGGTACTTACCTTTGTGACAAGACTCCTTTCTGAGAAGTACAATTTGTCCCATATTACAGAATACAAGGTTCACTATCATCCATTTAGAACCGCCTTTCCACCAAATAATGTATTTAACGGACTCATCATTTTGTCGGAGGGGCGCTGATAGCCAACAATGAAATAAACATTAAACTTAAAGCTCAAATATTCTTTACAAGTCGTAAGATGTACCGGCTACTATGAGTTTTGAATAACTTATATATATAACACAGAAGTCAAGTAGATAAAAACACAAAATATAGCTACTTGCTATAAATAAAAAAAGACTTTAAACCGACAAGAACAGCTTAATAGCGAACTAGTTATTAGGATGTAAATAGTCCTCATGTCGGTTTTGGCCGTGAAAATAACCTACTTTGACTGCGCATGCGCACAACTTTCGAATACTAATGTTATTAGTATTTGCAGCATATGTTTTAATGTTGCACAGGCTGACATAAGTTAATTTTTATAATTTATATATGAAAGATCTGTTTTAATGTTGTTACTATTCTTAGTGTTTTATTTTAATTGTTCATTATTTCTATATAGTTTATCTATTTCCTTGTTTCCTTGCCTCACTTGGCTATTTTTCCTTGTTGCAGCCCTTGAGCTTTTAGCATCTTCCTTTTCCAACTAGGGTTGTAATTTAGCTAACAACAAAAACAACAACAACAACAACAATAATAATAATAATAATAATAACAATAACTAGCTGAACTCGGGATGGATATTGTTTATGAGATCGGCATTGTCCCTCGTTGATGTCGCTCACTAATACGCAACTCACTGTAATGTTGCTACATTTAACAGCATATTAAAGAAGTCTATATGATAGCTGTGCCTTTTCAATTGTAGATATTACCGTGGAATTTGGC
Source organism: Palaemon carinicauda (assembly GCF_036898095.1). Lineage (NCBI taxonomy): Eukaryota > Metazoa > Arthropoda > Malacostraca > Decapoda > Palaemonidae > Palaemon > Palaemon carinicauda. The sequence goes on from NC_090739.1 coordinate 25,434,922, forward strand.
AGGAACACAAAAACTGTTTCCCATCAATCCCTGATATTTTCATTTGGATATTTGGATTATTCTAGGAAACATTTACTCCACGGCCAAAAACAACCATTCAACCCATACCGAAATAAACGTTTGCTGTGGCTTTTCTATGACAGATATCAACATCAAAAATGGTATGGACAAAGTAAATAACCATCCCTTAATTATCTGATAATTTCATTAAGATATGTACAGTATTCTTTGAGTAATTTATGGCGCCACCTAAAATCGTCCTCGAGTGGATATCGAAGAATTGCAACTATGATTTTTTTATGGCAAGTATCAATACGAAATTGTTATTAATGTAGTTCACATAACACCCACCAAACTCTGCGAATGTCATTTGGATATCTGTAAAACTCTCGGAGTAGTTTGGGAAACCTCACTGGTTTTTTAGCTAAAAAATCGTCACTTATAAACAAAAGTGACAGCCAGGGCTTGCCTATAGTAGGTATGAAAATGAAAATTGGCAGAAACAAAGCTTTATATATATATATATATATATATATATATAATCCATTAAAAGTTCATTTGAATACATTTATTTGTATGGGAGTTACTGACCCCGCCGCCGAAAATATAAGCTGAATTATTCTAGGAACAATTTACTACACGGCCGAAAATAACCATTCAACCCATACCGAAATACATGTTTTCTGTGAGTTTTCAATGCAGATATCACGAAAATGTGTGTGGACAAAGTAGATAACTATCCCATAAATCCATGAAAATTTCATTTATATATATGAAATACTTTACGAGTAATTTACGGCGCCGCAGAAAATTGGCCTCTTGCGGATGTCGAAAAATGGTTACTGTGACCTTTCTATGGCAGGTATCAATACAAAAATTGGTATGAATGTAGTTCACATAACATATATCAACTCCAGTTAAAATCATCTGGATATCTGTAAAACGTTAAGAGTAGTTTGCTCCTCCTCACTAATTTTTTAACTAGAAGTCGTCACTTACGAACAAAAGTGACAGCCAGGCTATGTTTATAACAGGTATGAACATGAAAATTGGCCGAAACATAGATTATATATGTCTGAATAATCCCGTAAATTTTAATTTGAATATATTTATTGGTATAAGAGTTATTGACTCCACCGCCGAAAATATCACATGCTAACCCCACCCCCGCTCCGAAATCTATTGTTAGGGAATGACTGGGCTACGGGTTGGGTGAGATATCTTTAAAAAAATAGAAATGGAATTTCATATGAGGTCACTCACTTCGTTTGCGACAATAAAAAG
>NC_090739.1:25451205-25456205 GCF_036898095.1 Palaemon carinicauda
AAAAGAATCGTTTGGGACAAAGAAAAAAAATTGAGAAGAATTTTAAGAAAGAATGAATAAAATGAGCTCGTGACTTTTACTGTGATAATTTGCAAAATGACCATGAATGGGAGGTAAATCAGTTGTTGTTTGCGGATGATACTGTACTGGTAACAGACACAGAAGAGAAGCTTGACCGACTAGTGACAGAATTTGGAAAGGTGTGTGAGAGAAGGAAGTTGAGAGTTAATGTGGGTAAGAGTAAGGTTATGAGATGTACGAGAAGGGAAGGTGGTGCAAGGTTGAATGTCATGTTGAATGGAGAGTTACTTGAGGAGGTGGATCAGTTTAAGTACTTTGGGTCTATTGTTGCAGCAAATGGTGGAGTGGAAGCAGATGTACGTCAGAGAGTGAATGAAGGTTGCAAAGCGTTGGGGGCAGTTAAGGGAGTAGTAAAAAATAGAGGGTTGGGCATGAATGTAAAGAGAGTTCTATATGAGAAAGTGATTGTACCAACTGTGATGTATGGATCGGAGTTGTGGGGAATGAAAGTGATGGAGAGACAGAAATTGAATGTGTTTGAGATGAAGTGTCTAAGGAGTATGGCTGGTGTATCTCGAGTAGATAGGGTTAGGAACGAAGTGGTGAGGGAGAGAACGGGTGTAAGAAATGAGTTAGCGGCTAGAGTGGATATGAATGTGTTGAGGTGGTTTGGCCATGTTGTGAGAATGGAAAATGGTTGTCTGCTAAAGAAGGTGATGAATGCAAGAGTTGATGGGAGAAGTACAAGAGGAAGGCCAAGGTTTGGGTGGATGGATGGTGTGAAGAAAGCTCTGGGTGATAGGAGGATAGATGTGAGAGAGGCAAGAGAGCGTGCTAGAAATAGGAATGAATGGCGAGCGATTGTGACGCAGTTCCAGTAGGACCTGCTGCTTCCTCCGGTGCCTTAGATGACCGCGGAGGTAGCAGCAGTAAGGGAGTCAGCATTATGAAGCTTCATTTGTGGTGGAAATGTGGGAGGTTGGGCTGTGGCACCCTAGCAGTACCAGCTGAACTCGGTTGAGTTCCTGATTAGGCTGAAGGAACATAGAGAGTAGAGGTCCCCTTTTTGTTTTGTTTCATTGTTGGTGTCGGCTACCCCCCAAAAATGGGGGAAGTGCCTTGGTATATGGATGGATGGATGGAATTTGCGAAATTTTATAACTGGCCGTTAGAGGATAATGTATAATGTATACAGTTAGAAAATTATAATGCCTTACCCTTCAATGGTTTAAAGACTTAAAGGTCACTCATGAATGGCAGATTCAAAGGACAGTAACATTGCCGTATGCTCGAGAGACTGACCACATATACATATGATCATTGCCCAAGTTCCTCTTCACCCAAGCTAGGACCAAGGAAGGCCAGGAAATGGCTGCTGATGACTCACCAGATAGATCTATAGGCTCCCCCAAACACCCCTTCCTTGGCTCACTAGGATTGTGAGGTTGCAGCGACCAAAGAAACTAACAAGTTTGAGTGGGACTCGAACCCCAGTCTTGCGCTCACCAGTGAGGGACGTTACTCCATCGGCAAACGCAACCCTTAAAAATGGTTTATTTCAAATCTCCTGACAGACTTTGATTATCCAGATTTCGAATATAAGAAGAAAAATCACAAACCTTTGCGTTAGAAATAATAACTCGAGGCATGTCAGTGCTATAGCAGACTAAGTTCCGAGGTGGAGAAAACTCTAAATCAACGTCAACCTTAACTCACCGAATAATACAAATAAAAACAACAAATAAATAATAAAAGTAACTTTACAATGGTGGACATTACACACCAACACACACACGCGCATATATATATATATATATATATATATATATATATATATATATATATATATATATATATATATATATATATATATATATATATATATATATATATATCACGTAAAATAATATAAAGCTAAATGTCAAACGGTATTCAGAATTTTATAAAAATGAATCTAATTATCAATGTACTTCAAATTAATCTATAAAATTCTACACTATTAAACGATTGACACCATAAAAGTATCTGGAAAGGAAAAAAGAATTTTTCCATAAAAATGGAAATCCAATTAAATAAGAGACTCACATTGTTTACACTCTTTCGATGAGAGAGAGAGAGAGAGAGAGAGAGAGAGAGAGAGAGAGAGAGAGAGAGAGAGAGAGAGAGAGAGATTATGGAACAATAGCGAACAATCAAAGACTGGGTAAATGGTCCCTAACTTCCAAACCGAGACATTATCTAAGCTCCCCTGGTTTTAGAATGTAGTCCGATTACTCCTATTAACTCACTCAGGACTGCTATTGTGGTTTTATCTCCTTGTCACGCAGGATTTATACAGGATCCCCTCAAGACCAAAATCCGTTTCTAGTTTAGCTGCCGAAAGCAGCGGAGTTGAAAATGTGTGTTTTCCATGTCTGAGATATAAGGGGCATTTGTGATACTAGAAAGACCGAAGCTTTTCCACAGAAAACGGTTATTGAATATGAGGACAAACTTCTCTATATGACTCATCGTCATTCTTAAAGGTTAAAGGTGTCTGGTTTCCGTTCCAGTATCATCTGAAGAGACGTGCACAAGAAGGTCAGTCAGGCAAGCCAAACCCATCACTGTGGACTGCAACTACAGCTATAACCTCCCCGATAAACATAAATATCACAACCCAGGCCTGGGATTGACCTGCCGTCGTGAAAATGCTAAGCGAAGGCGTTACGATGATCGATCCGTCTCTATCTCGCTCTCTGTCATTTATGTGTGCCTATATATATATATATATATATATATATATATATATATATAAGCATACATGCACTGTAAATCAAGATAATGATAAAGTTACTTATATTTTACCTAACTTAATGATAATGCCCTTCTGAAAAGCTGTTACTTTTTAGGGAACTTGTATATATATATATATATATATATATATATATATATACATATATATATATATATATATATATATATATATATATATATATATATATATATATATGTATGTGTGTGTATATACATGTATGTATGTATGTATATATATCTATATATATGTATAAATACATTTATATGTATATATATATACATATATATATATACATATTATATATATATATATATATATATATATATATATATATATATATATATATATATATGTGTGTGTATATATATATATATATATATATATATATATATATATATATATATATATATATATATATATATTATATATAAAATATACTTTATCCATGCCTTTTCTTAATGTAAGGGTAAGAAATCTAACCCCTTTCTTCATCTGGGGTTGCCGACAGGAATTAGCTGTTATAAGACCGCTATGATTATTGCAACAACCACAAACACACTCTCTTTAATGAACAGGTCTCATACCGATAGTAAAAGGGGAAGAAATGATTATAAGTCTTTCAATAACGAAATGGATAAATCTTCGCGAGTTCAGAAGGATGGAAGTATTTCTATTTCATAAATACATTTCTTTCTGGTATTTGGAATTTTTTTTATTTAAAATTTTTAAATAAAAATAGTGTGTGTATATGTATATATATATATACATATATATATATATATGTATATATATATATATATATATATATATATATATATATATATATATATATATATATATGTGTGTGTATGTGTGTGTGTGTGTCTTTGCCGCGTTTTCTATACGTTGTAACTTCTAAAATGATTGTGGAATACTTTTCATATATGACATTTATGTAGTATCTTTAAATCATTAAGTTTGTAAAGGGTACAGAAAAAGTTATCCACAAATAACATTATCTCCTTGTTGGAAAAAATATTATGATACTAATAAAGCATAAAAGCTATTTTTATACGTTTGAAAAATCTCAAAGAATTACGTTTTTCTTAAAGCAATAACTCTAGATACACTTCAGGCGAAAACAAATGACTGAAGTAAAACAATAAAAAAAAGAAATGTTATTCCTTTCCTGCAAAGATGGATGGCTTTGCACTGAGGTACGATTCGAGTGATATTCTCTCTCTCTCTCTCTCTCTCTCTCTCTCTCCTCTCTCTCTCTCTCTCTCTCTCTCTCTCTCTCTCTCTCTCTCTCTCTCTCACCTGTTACACGAACCTGGTTAATGACGTCGGCCTCATCCAGATCTGAGTTAATGCCAGCGTGAGAGACCAGCCAATATGACCTGAAGACGCCTTCGACTTTAACCTTATCTTCGAAATCGATTTGTATAAGTACAATCTCGTCAAGAACACTTAAAAGAAAGTTATAACATCAAGAAAATGTAATGGTAAGTACTTTTGAGATTCTAATAACTAGCGTAACTATTCGTTAGAGTTTTGCTTTTTTTCTTTATAAGAGAACGATTTTAGTTAAAAACGACCCATTTTAACCTCTCAAGTTAAATAGAGCATAGGATATCTTTAATAGCTTCCATTATATTTCATAGAAAAATACCTATTAACTGAGAGAAATACGTACTGCATATCCGAGATGAAACTTTTGCCTCTCTAAGCATTAAAATCACATCCACTCTAGATTTTTCCTACAAATAGTTTCCTGATGGAAAATGTCACCAATATTTAATCGACGTATTTTTTCCCCGCACTCTCACCTCGCTTTTTTATAGTAGTCGAACTCTCCTCTGTTCTCTTGGGCTTTTAACCTCCATTACCTCTCACCTCGTCAACCACACAAGCCTAAACCATCCCTCCTCCCCGGGGAAGAGCAAGAGACCTTTCCCAAACGATACCATAGCGAGATTTCAGGATTCGAAGCCAAGTCATCTTGGGAATGATGCCGAAATAATCCTCGCTTACGTAATGCCTTTTTTTCTTCTTTATTCTCTCTCGCCAGCTTTTATCCTAATTTACATAGCATATTTATTTTTACATTTATATTCTATATCAATACTAATAATATTGCTAAATATTACCACAATAAGTCATGCTGATATAAGAACTCCTATTCAGAAAGCTTGCTTAATGT
>NC_090739.1:25460485-25462985 GCF_036898095.1 Palaemon carinicauda
GCCGAAAATCGTCCTCGAGCGGATATCGAAGAATTGCAACTATGATTTTTTCATGGAAAGTATCAATACGAAAATTGGTATGAATGTAGTTCAAATAAAACCCATCAAACTCTGCGAATGTCATTTGGATATCTGTAAAATTTTAGGAGTAGTTTGCGGCTCCTCACTGGTTTTCTGGCTAAAAAATCGTCACTTACGAACAAAAGTGACAGCCAGGGCTTGCCTATAGCAGGTATGAACATGAAAATTGCCAGAAACAAAATGTTATATATATATATATATATATATATATATATATATATATATATATATATATATATATATATATATATTATATATATATATAAATAATGTATTAAAAGTTCATTTGAATATATTTATTTGTATGGGAGATACTGACCCCGCCGCCTAAAATATAAGCTGAATTATTCTAGGAACAATTTACTAGACGGCCGAAAATGGACAAAGTAAATATCCATCCCATAAATCCATGAAAATTTCATTTAGATATATAAAATATTTTACGAGTAATTTACGGCGCCGCAGAAAATTGGCCTCATGCGGATATCGAAAAATAGCTACTGTGACCTTTCTATGGCAGGTATCGATACGAAAATTAATATGAATGTAGTTCACATAACACATATCAAACCCAGTTAAAATCATTTGGAAATCTATAGTTTGCTCCTCCTCACTGATTTTTTAACTAGAAGTCGTCACTTACGAACAAAAGTGACAGCCAGGGAATACTTATAACAGGTATGAACATGAAAATTGGCAAAAAAAAAAAAAAAAAAAAAAAAAAAAAAAAAAAAAAAACTATATATGTCTGAATAATCCCGTAAATTTTAATTTGAATATATTTATTGGTATAGGAGTTATTGACTCCACCGCCGAAAATATCAGCTGCTAACCCAACCCCGCTCCGAAATCTATTGTTAGGGAATGACTGAGCTACGGGTTGGGTGAGATGTCTTAAAAAAAAATAAAAATGGAATTTCATATGAGGTCACTCACTTCGTTCGCGACAATAAAAAGAAAACTGCAAAGCGGCAAATAAAACTGAATTAGAACGTTCAAAGTTTGGCGATTTCATGGACGCAAGTTGAATATAACCCCCCCCCAAAAAAAAAAAAAATAAAAAAACTTTCAAATTTACCAAATTATCTTTCATTCAGGGTTTGGAAAGTTTTCAAATTTTCTTAACAATCTAAACCAACCATGAAATTATCATTAACTAATTCCACCTTTCTATGGCTTACCAAATTATCAGCTGAAGAAAATTCAGACTACAAAACAGAGCCGCTAAATTAATAAAAGGACTACACAATAAGGATAGAGTTACCCCTGCACTAATTAAATTACACTGGCTGCCGGTAAAGGCGAGAATTGAATACAAGCTACTCTTACTAACGTTTAAGATACTGAACCAAAATGAACCAAAATATCTAAAAGAATGCCAGAACAAACTAGAACTAGAAACAAATGTTACCATAAGACACATGAGTGACAAACATAGACTATCTGAACCAAGAACAAATAGTAAATTTGGTGATTGGGCTTTTAGCTACTGTGCGCCTAGACATTATAATAAACTGCCAACTGAAATGAAGGACCTAAAGGGAGCAATTGAATTTAAGAAGAAACTAAAGACATTACTTTTCACAAGATCATATGATTTGGAAGATGCTACAATCAAGGAATTGTATAAGTTATAATGAAAATGTTTCGTTAGACGATTGATATGGACCCGCCCGAGAAGTAGTTCAACCCAAAACAAGTAAACAAGTACTTCTACCCACCAAAAACCTTCGTGGAATCTTTAGAAAGAACCTTTATTTCATAATTAGTATCATTACTATTACTTGCTTAGCTACAACCCTAGTTGGGAAAGCAGGATGCTATAAGCCCAGGGGCCCCAACAGGGGAAAACAGCCCAGTGAGGAAAGGAAACAAGGAAAAATAAAATATTTTAGGAACAATTACAACATTAATATAAATATTTTTTTTTTATAAAAACTATAAAAACTTTAACAAAACAAGAGGAAGAGAAATTAGATAGAACAGAGTGCCCGAGTGTACCCTCAAGCAAGAGAACTCAATGCAAGACAGTGGAAGACCGTAGTACAGAGGCTGTGACACTACCGAAGACTATAGAACAATGGTTTGATTTTGGAGTGTCCTTCTCCTAGAAGAGCTGCTTACCGTAGTCAAAGAGTCTATTAATTTCTTTCAAGTTAGAAAGAAGACACTGTATCTCAGTGAACGGACAACCGAATTGCCCTCCCCCCCCCTCTAATTACTTCCTGTTTGTACACATCTCGAGAGATTCCTATTTCGGGGATGCGTTTCAAATGGAATGAAAAAACTTGAAGTATTTACTTTGATGTGAGAGACTAGATTTACGAGCTTCTGTAAGAAAATAAATATTTGCAAAACTGTTTCTTTGTTTATAAAGATACATCCGTACAAATTTAAACACTTTTACACACATGTATTC
>NC_090739.1:25467985-25475485 GCF_036898095.1 Palaemon carinicauda
AAATATATTCTTCTCTCTCTTATGTACTGGCAATGATTCAGTATTTTAGGTTATCAATAAATGCACTAGTTTATATTTTATTACCTATATATGTGTTTTTAGTGTAACAGTACCGTCACAATGACATTAGGTATACAGTATATATATTTATATACAATATATATATATATATATATATATATATATATATATATATATATATATAAATATATATATATATATATGCACAAATATATATATATATATATATATAATATATATATATATATATATATATATATATATATATATATGACTTATCATATGTATATAAACAACATTATTAATCATGTGTCCAAGTAAGTATAAATCATATATTTCATAAAGCCTGTCTCTCTCTCTCTCTCTCTCTCTCCTCATCTCTCTCTCTCTCTCTCTCTCCTCTCTCTCTCTCTCTCTCTCTCTCAAGTCCCATGGACTAATTTTACAATAGAACGATGAAATAGTTAGTAAACATAGCAATGTTATAAAGTCTTAAGAATGATATCCTGTAGGACTTTCGTTTAACCCAATGTTTGCATTGAAAATTTTCAACTTTTTTTCTGGAAATGCCTCAAAGAGAAAAATAGGAAGATAAGCAAATAAATAAATATTGCATAGGCAGACAGAAAGAAAAGACAGTTAAAGAAAGAAAAAGATACTTACAGCAAGAGAGAACTATAATAAACCTTAATACCCGGCGGATGAAATCTACCGAAGCTATAAAACACTTCAATAAGGTCGTTCTATAATATCGTACCGTATAAAAACTGAGACAATTCATATCCAAATGATATATAAATATATAAATATATAAATATATAAATATATAAATATATAAATATATAAATATAATATATATATATATATATATATATATATATATATATATATATATATAATATATATATATATTCGTATATACACACAGGGAGTCGACGTTACTTCATATTAAGAAACTACTTATCACCAGTGATCTAGCGCTCTCTCCCTGACGTCAACGTTCAACCCTCAATGGGATATGTCTGTTATATAGTCTCAATATAAATGAGCTTTCCAGGAAATAGAGGTTGAAACATTTACATAATGATATTCAAAACACAGCAAACGATAGTTTGGAGAACGAGTAATATGAGACTTATTTTAGGTATTCTAATGGCCATAATTAAAATGATCGTAATGATAATAATCACTATCATCAACATATTTTTTCATCTTCATTACCTTCGTTATAATAATAATAATAATAATAATAATAATAATAATAATAATAATAATAATAATAATAATAATAATGATAATAATAAATCGGCTAAAACTTCCCCATTGTCCAGATAATGGCACAGAAACTGTTTAAGGATGATTGACAGAATTTAGGTGAAACATCATCTTTTGCAACATCTACTAACCCATGCCATTAGCGAAGCCATTAGACGAGAGTATTGCAAGGATTCTTGTGTTCCTTGTTCAACTGGAAAATGGTTGGGACTTTAGAAAAATTTGGTTTTGTTACTATTACTATTATTATCGTTATCATTATTATTAATTGTTGTTATTATCGTTATTACCCTATTTAGTTATATTGATTATTACTAATATTGGTTTATAATACTACTACTACTATCTACTACTACTAAACTGTTACTATTATTATCATTTTCATTAATAATAATAACAATAATAACAATAATGAATATTATTATTATTATTATTATTATTATTATTATTATTATTATTATTATTATTATTCTTATTACTATCATTATTATTTTGATGGTGATAATGATGATAATGATATTAATGATTATCATCATCCCTACAGTTTTCATTATGGCCAATATGCATGTTTTTAAAACACCTAAAATACGTTTCCTATTATTTGTTCCACAATTATATTTAAAAATAAAAGATGCAAGATTGCACTTCACTTGCTTGAGGGTGCACTCGGGCACACTGTTCTGTCTGGTTTCTCTTCCTCTTGTTTTATGAAGTTTTTATAGTTTATATAGGAAATATTTATTTTAATGTTGTTAATGTTTTTAAAACATTTTATTTTTCCTTATTTCCTTTCCTTACTGGGCTATTTTCCCCTTTGCCACAACTGGGATTATAGCATCCTGCTTTTCCAACTAGGGTTGTAGCTTAGCAAGTAATAATAATAATAACAACAACAACAACAACAACAATAATAATAATAATAATAATAATAATAATAATAAAAAAAGTTGAAGATTTATCTATAAAAGGAAAGTGCTTACCATAATCTTGGAAAGGCACCCTTATGCCGTAATTATGGAACTTTCTGCATATTTTCATACCATCCCTGAATGCTACATGTCAAAACAAAGGATCTTGTTTACAGAAAGCAAAAGATGGCATTCTCTCTTCGAAAAAGGTATATGACAATGATTGAGTTGATGGAGTCCAGATCTCCCAACTCCTGGATGGCCTTTTACTCAGCAGAAATTGACATTTCCTGGAATCAGAATTTCGTCTTGAGGACAATAAACACATGCTCTCTCTCTCTCTCTCTCTCTCTCTCTCTCTCTCTCTCTCTCTCTCTCCTCTCTCTCTCTCTCTCTCTCTCTCTCTCTACTAGACTAAGGAAGGGGGGTGAGTGTTGAGAATGTTTACCTGCGGGACCAAGAAATTATCGAACCACTAAAGCTTGGCGTTACAAAACTCATACAATAGTCATTAATTAATTTACCTTTCTCTTTGAGAGATGCCTGAATGATAACTAATAAAATATAATGCTTTTCCTCTATCTCTATGGCAAGCACAAATACAGACATAATACGCTATCACGCGTGCACAGACACACATACACGTAAAGAAAGGGCTAAATTATATATATATATATATATATATATATATATATATATATATATATATATATATATATATATATATATATATATATTTAAATAGACACGCACACTCATAATTTTTGTGTGTGTTAAAGTGCTGTACGACACAAGAAAAATGAAATAATTCAATTTATATTTATTTGTCGTTTACGCAGTTTCATATCTATCTATCACGTAAGCCATGAAAATCATATTAATGTTTTTATTCGACCAATTTTGGTTGTATATATCCTTATATTTCAGAAGGTTGGTTCAAATAAGACAATTCATGGCATGAAAGGATGACCACGACATTTCCTCTTTTGTACAATTCAATTGTACAAATATTCCCTTTTGTTAATTCATTTTTCGATGAGTAACTAGGCCATTTGCTCCCACGGTAGTTTCAGGATATTAAGCACACAAAGGAAATACGTAAAGCATTTTCTGCCTTAAACAAATGCAAACTTTATCTACCAAAGAGGGTTCGCGAATTATTGCGAATAAAGAATTGATCCAATCAATGCTCTACCCTTTTTTGCACAATTTCAATTAGACAAAGGGTATTTGCATAAGAACATCATCCAACCTTCCATGCCACCCACGTCTTGACTGGGGAAAACAGAACAATAGCTGCTGATGATTCAGCAGTTAGAATTGATGGGACTTCCCAAACTCCAATACCTAGCTGACAGAGATGAACACGAGATCAACAGATTGCGAGTCGTCTTTGTTTCCACTACGCTACCACAAAAAGCAGATAACTATGGAATGAGTCTTATGAGTAAGAAATTAGGTAAGAAGCATTATTATTATTATAATCTATAAAGACTTGGATAATGGTCAGAGGAGGATAGTTGACGGAGCCTTGTTTCACGAATGGACACTTTTCACAATAACAAATCTTTTAATAGGGAAAACTGCATTATTAGTAATATTATTTTTATAAATATTTTCAAAGCCTTTAGAGTTCACTGTTAGAAAAGCTGTAATTTTTATGGACAATTCTCCGTAAAAAATATAAAGTTTTCAAGTAAAATACAGGCGACTGTAATTTTACCTTACTTTGTTACTATGTTTTACGGGTTGGTGGCCGTAACATCACTCTTTTACGTCGATATAACTGTTTTTAAAACAGTAAAAATCTTGGAGTAAATGTTGCCAAACTTTAACCGTTTTTTTAAATAAAAATTTTTAAAAAGTGTTGGCAATACTGCCGATGCTCTGTTGCCTCATGTATAAGCTCATGGCATTGTTGCAATTTATCATAGCACCAATGGCGACACCAGCGGAGTGCTACATTTGCAGGACATCAGCATTAACCAGTTGGGGAAATAGACCGCCACCAAGACGATCGGAAAGAATCCGTAATAGGATGCAAAACATCCACTTATCCGGCGAATTGCTATTTGAACTCTTAAGAGCGTTCACTCGTTGGCAAATTGCCTTTTCCTTTTAATCTGATCTTTAAACTTTGACTCCTACTTTGGTTGTTTAGTAATTTCTGTATTGTAATTGCCATACGTTTTTAGCCTAACTTCCAACCATTGTAAGACTTTTTCATTCTTAGGCTGAAGAGACACTGAAAAATATTTGAAAGCTCTCGTTTTAGAAATATAATGTAATATAACTGTAGATTATTATTATTATTATTATTATTATTATTATTATTATTATTATTATTATTATTATTATTATTATTATTATTATTATCAATGGAAATCCTCAAAAATCACGAGTGCAATTGAAAAAAATGAAAGGCTTGACTTCCAGGGCTCGATCCCCATATGAGGTCGAAATTCGAAATTTTTATTAAGATCATTGTGAATTTCACACCTTTAATTATTGTATGATTAATAAAAATAATCATTTTTGTTATTAATATCAAAATTAAAAATATGTTTCCCAACACAACACGAAAGTCTATGTATAAGGAAATAATATTTTTCTTTAGAAATATTCCTTATACAGGGTACAGGAGGACATTCTCATAACATTTTAATCTTAAGGTTCATTAATCATAATGATTTAGTTGTTAACTGAAAACAGATAAGTTTAAGTTTTCAAAAAGTATATTATCAAATTTCATTCCCTCTTTCTCTATCCAATCCAAAAAAAATATGCTCGCAAGAAAAATCGAGCCACATATGACTGACCGTGAAAAATATATTAAAAATACCTTCGAACCGACACTGGTTGATATACACTTAAGATTAAAGTCTTGTCTCGGATTCATGAACGCCTCCATATGCAATGATGTTTTCGAAGTCTGCACAGCTTGCAAACATAAGAGTATCAAAATGTCTCCTTGTGCATAGTTAACATCTTATGAGTATCTTGGATTTCGGTTCTCGCTTTTGTTTCTCGATTCCATAAACTTTTTCTCTGTGAAATAAAAAATTCAGAAACCTAGGACGATGTGCTTCCTAGAATCGTGGAAGTTATGAATTTCTTTCTAATATATTTATAAAAAGCACTCTAAGAGTGCAGACCTACGCCATGGCAACTTACTTCTCGAAACCAGCTTGCCTTTACCAGAATCAGTTTAGACAGTGGGCGTGTGACAACCATGTTCGAACTAGCGGTTAAGGTTAATTTGGTCGACCTTGACCTTTGGACTTTCAAAATTGAATCACTTCCTCGTCTGAATGTAACAATTATTCTCTAAAAGTTTCACTACTCAATGAGTAAAATTGTGGCCAGGAACTTGTTCACAAACATACAAACAGACTAACAGACAAACAGGGGCGAAAACATAACCTCCTCCAAACTTTGTTGACGGAATTAACTACCAATGACATTAATAATTTTGGTTCAAAATGTTTCTCTTGTCTCTAATAGCTTACGTCCATGATTTGTTGAAATGGGAAATAACTGGTGATTTCGCAAACATTTGCACTCGTAATTATCGGGAATATAATTTTTTTGCAAATTTACAAGAAAACGCCTCATCTGGAGTATATCAAACTTTCGCACGTCCGAAAAACGGAATGTTCTTTATACACAGTTTTTGTTCACACGGCGTCTATCTTAAAAGATCTCTTCTAATACTCGACCTTCATCCATTTCTGACTGATTGACATTAGCCGTCGTAAGAACACGCTGCTTATTGCAACACGCTCACTCTCCCTAATGAACAGATATCGTACCTGTAATGAACACGAAGAAGAAGAAGAAGAAGATGAAGAGGAGGAGGAGGAGGATCGGGCTAGAAGAAAAGTAATGTGGGAATGGAAGAGCTTGAATCCTTTTTAGATGATTTAATTTTTACTAAGCATTTTCCGCGCTTTTTGTTTAAATACTTAACAATTATTATTAAATATACATATATATATATATATATATATATATATATATATATATACACACATATATATATACATATATATATATATATATATATATATATATATATAATATATATATATATATATATATATATATATATATATATAGCTTACGTTCACAAACACACACCAACAATATATGCAACAGTTTCTGGTTCATTGCAGGACAAAGACCTCAGACATGTCAATTAATGTCTGGAGTTTGGCCAGTTTTCATAACCACGCAGGCCACTGTTGATTGCTGATGGTGGGAGACTTTCGTCTGATGGCTCACAGCAAACCAACCTATAGTCAATTCTTTTTAGTGGGGCAGATTTGCACCAACTCGCAAGGGTGCCCTTTTCGCACGGAAGTTTCCCGATCGCTGATTGGTTGAATAAGATGATTCTAACAAATAAGATAGCAGGAAACTTTTCCGATCTAAAAGGGCACCGCTGCGAGTCAATGCAAATGCGCCTCATTAAAAAAAAATTGAGTATAGTATGGGTGGCTCTGACTAGTACAGCTCTGCTGATCATAGCGATAAGCAGACACTTTCATCTCGTTTAGATGATAATAATAATAATATTATGATTATTATTATTATTATTATTATTATTAGCTAAGCTAGTATCTCCATATAGATATGTAAATGTGTGTCAATGATTGTGATGCACTCGCACGAGCGTGCGTGTGTGTGTGTGTGTGTGTGTGTGTGTGTGTGTGTGTGTGTGTGTGTTTGTTTTCGAATGCGAGGTGAGTGGCCATTATCATCAGGTTAACACGCATTATAATACTGATAAGGATTCATTAAATAAACTAAAAATAATCTACACGAAGATCTATGAAGCTAACAAGAAAAAACCATAACAGTCTAATAAATACTGCCATATGTTACCATAAATATCAATCATCCATCATGATCACACGAATATTAAAACTAACACACCTTAGATACTCAAACTTTAATTGAATGCAATAATGCAATAAATCATGGCTGGTATTTGCATGAGATCCAATATCTTTATCGGGGAGTGATGCTATCGCTAAGGGCTGCGAGATTTATGAATCAAAGCTGAACTTTAATAAGGCAAAGGGCTATGGAAACCCTGCACCATCGTTCCCTCTTTGTTATCTGCAAAATATATGGTCTTGAACCCTTATACAATGTATGTACTGCATATAAAATAATATGCATATGTACTTTTATATAAAATCATATAGGCCTATATATAATTATACACATCTATAATTATATTCATATGTGTATATATATATATATATATATATATATATATATATATATA
>NC_090739.1:25482985-25485485 GCF_036898095.1 Palaemon carinicauda
TATCCCCCTTTAAAAAGCTCCTTTATAGCAGCCGTCACCAAAGTGAGCTTCCTGGCTTTTAAGGCGAAGGTTTCAGACGTTGTTCATATAATCGGGGCTTAGGTGACGCCTCATTTCCTTGCCATTAGTAGTACGTAGGGGGATTTTTTTTCTCACTCTACATCATCTGTATAAGTATAATCACAGACAAAAAAACAGACACAAACATACACATACATATATATACACACACACATATATATATTATATATATACATATATATATATATATATATATATATATATATATATATATATATATATATATATATATATATATATATTATATATATATATATATATATATATATATATACATATTGAGAGATAACATCAAGTGGTTTATCAGAGAGAGAGAGAGAGAGAGAGAGAGAGAGAGAGAGAGAGAGAGAGAGAGAGAGAGAGAGAGAGATAACATCAAGTGGTTTATCACAGAAGTTGAGAGAGAGAGAGAGAGAGAGAGAGAGAGAGAGAGAGAGAGAGAGAGAGAGAGAGAGATAACGGCAAGTGGTATACCAGCAAGTTAAAGACTGAAGCCCTCAGCCATGAGCATTGATATGAATATATAAAATCCTATAAGAATTGAGATCTGGTTTTAACTTCTAATAAAAAAAAAATGCAGCCAAATAATTCAAACATATCTGACTTGATATCAATAAAACTCGTCAGTACTGTATATTCAGTAACAATAACACGAGAAGAGGAGAAGCAGCCACACGAACAGAGAATATCCACCTGCAAAACACCTCTTTTGAAAAGACTTCCATTCTTGTGGGAAATCTGCCTTCAAACCCCTGCTAAGCGATCCGAGGCAAGAGCGTCCTCTGCCTTCGCGAAAACCATTATTGAAGAGGAGCAACCTTCTCCCCAGAACCCCAGAGGTAAGAAGATTCGGTTTGCATACAAATGGCATACATACGCTCTCTCTCTCTCTCTCTCTCTCTCTCTCTCTCTCTCTCTCTCTCTCTCTCTCTCTCTCTTTCTCTCTCTCTCTCTCTCCAGTTAGCAATAAGGAATTTTCAAGCTCTATTGTGATATACGGAAAAGGGTAAACAAAATAAAAGTTTCTTTTATTTATTCTGACCAAATGTAAATGCGTGTTGTTAGACCTAGCTTAAAATTGATTGACTAACACATTATCTCAGGCAATTTCACCAGTGAAGAAATCCTCACTTCACTGTCTTGAAATCCTTTTAAAAGGAAAATTAGGAATGAGACGAGTTAAATAACATACTCCTTTTCAATTTTGACTTCCGTTCTAATGATAATTTTCATTGCTAGCGCTACAGTTTTGTAAATCACGTAAGTAATGTTTTATAAAAAAAGAAAAAAAAAAACGGATAAGCCTGACAAAGTTTAAACTTCGGTATACTATTTTGTTGAAAGGTTATAAAAAGCAAAAAAAATAGCTAAAATTAACTCTGACTGGCAGGGTAACCATCTAGTTAACAAAGGAATGCAAAAAAATGCATAAAAAGACAGATGTCTAAGTTGAAATACACTTGAAGATACGGGAGAAAGTAGGTGACCTATTATGACCCCAAGGTTGCAGAGAAACTTCTGAGTGACCCAACAAGAGTTTATGAATCTGAAATGGTTCTTGGTTAATTAATTATTATGTCTTTCAAGAAAATCAAATGGGACTCTACTTTAGTTTAAAGTAAGCGTCATTTTGGGAGAAATGTTCTCTCTCTCTCTCTCTCTCTCTCTCTCTCTCTCTCTCTCTCTCTCTCTCTCCTCTCTCTCTCTCTCTCTCTCTCTCTCTCTCTCTCTCTAAAATTTTACGTATCTATGACAACCATAATGCGTTGTATTATTCTAGTCTCAGTCTCTCTCTCTCTCTCTCTCTCTCTCTCTCTCTCTCTCTCTCTCTCTCTCTTTAGAACCCTACCTTGTAAAAACTATTGTGTGGTGTCTTTTTCATACAAACATAACACATGCATAATAACTTCTTCGTCCTGCTTTGTAAACCAACACATGCATTTATCCTGCAACCTCCCCTTTAAAAAATAATCATGTCTGTGACATAGATTTAAGAAGGAAGGCCTTTGATGAACTCGATATAAAACGAGAATACAAACATTGTATTCCTCTAGTGCAAATCCAAATGAAATTCCAATTCAATGTCATGTATTTGACAGATATATTTAAAGGCAAATAAATAAATATTAATAAATATTCCTGATTTTAATTTGATATTCTTATTTATTATGGCTTTTGGTATATGAATGAATGATCTATACTTTACCTATAACGTGATAAGCCAGTTTTCTTAATGCACAGTTATACTGATTTCTTAAAATGGTTTAAACTGTAAATATAAACATTGCTATTTTCTTGGGACGGTTTAGTTGGCGGGAAAGTTCACGTCACTTATCTAATTGATTATTGAACTTATTTCGCAGTATAAACAAAAATATATTTCTAAAATAAGAAGGAGTCAATCTTTCTTCCGCTAATC
>NC_090739.1:25490485-25502985 GCF_036898095.1 Palaemon carinicauda
AGAAATGACTGGCAATATATCAGAAAGAAACATTCACGTTATGGAAACCGGTAATCATAAATTATCTTCCTTACTTACATGAACCTTTCACTCATCCCTCTAACCTTTGGATGAAAGCAGCACTATATTATTCAAAGGTTCCTTTCCT
The DNA here is from genome assembly GCF_036898095.1 of Palaemon carinicauda. Lineage (NCBI taxonomy): Eukaryota > Metazoa > Arthropoda > Malacostraca > Decapoda > Palaemonidae > Palaemon > Palaemon carinicauda. Next base: position 25,490,634 of record NC_090739.1, read on the forward strand.
TAAAAGAAAGCAAGGAAAAAAACCTACTACACCTTCCCACCATCAATATTGGAGAAGACAAGTTGCTTAAGAAAACAAAATAAAATGTATTCATGACATCGATTTCCCATCTGGGAGGGCGAGCGAAATATTTTGGAACTCGGACGAGACAAAACGAGATTGTGGTATTTTTTTTAGACGCTAATCGCCACCCATTAACTTGATTTGATTAAGCAGGTGTACACAAACGCTCTCTCTCTCTCTCTCTCTCTCTCTCTCTCTCTCTCTCTCTCTCTCTCTCTCTCTCTCTCTGTCATAGCTTACTGCCCGCTTTGTAGAATATCCTCTGTATGATTTTCTTTACAGTGATCTCTGATGTATTGAAGGTCATTTGAGACCCTGTACGCAAACACACAGTCTCTGTTCGTCTTTGTCAATATTTATTGTAGTGTGATTCTGCGTATTTTTGAGACAATTTGATTTTCGTGGTTGGTGTCTATAGTCTTAGTGTACACATTTCATACAAAAGCTTCCAGCGTATAAAATTAATTCTTGATGAAGAATTACAATATAAAAACAGTAAATGTTAAGAGATACTATCAAAAATTAAAAAAGAAATATTATATAGTGATTAATAGGTCTTATACAAACCCTCGACGTAAATCAATAGATGAATGAGTGAATGGACTTATGTAAAGAGTCAAGGTCGCCAGATAAGTCTGTAGTATGAACTTTGAGTCATTCAGTCCTTCGTTTGGGCCAAGGAGACCATTCGGTGCTAAAGTAAATGAGGTTTAAAACCCGGCAGTTGCACTAAGCAGTGAAAGCTAAAACGAAGTTGGACAATAATACAGATGAAAAAAACGGAAACGAGCAGTTGGACGCAAGAGTCCCTGGTACACCTATTATTATTATTATTATTATTATTATTATTATTATTATTATTATTATTATTATTATTATTACTGCTGTTGCTGTTGTTGTTACTATTATTATTATTACAAGTTAAGCTATAACTCTAATAGGAAAAGCAAGATGCTGTAAGCCCTAGGGCTCGAACAGTGAAAAATAGCCCAGTAAAGAAAGGAAATAAGGAAATATATAAACTATATGAGAAGTGATGAAAAATTTAAATAAAATATTTTAAGAACAGTAACAACATTAAAACATCTTTCCTATATAAACTATAAAATGACTTATACAATCCTGTTTAACATAAAAACATTTGCTGCAGGTTTGAACTGTTGACGTTCTACCGATTCAACTACCCGATTAGGAAGATCATTCTACAACTTGGTCACAGCTGGTATAAAACTTCTAGAATACTGTGTAGTATTGAGTATCACGATGGAGAAGGCCTGGCTATTATAATTAATTGCATACCTAGTATTACGAACAGGATGAAACTGCCCGGGGAGATCTGAATGTAATGGATGGTCAGAATAAAAAAAAAAAAAAAAAAAATCGTATGCAATATGCATAACGAACTAAATGAACGACTGTGCTAAAGATTAATATCTAGATCATGAATAAGAACTTTAATAAACCGTAAGTTTCTATTCAACAAAATAAGAGGAGAATCGGCAGGAAGAGATAACCAAGGTGGTGGATAGGGCATAAACACAGGGACTCTTCCCGCAGCAAGGATGCGATTTAGTGCACTTCTTCAGAGCAAGGTGGAGTAGGAATTCCTGTGACCAACTCTACAGTATAAAGCCATCATTGTTTCCACTTACAACGATGTACTACTCGCGTGGGATTTGATAGCGGAAGTACACGGGTGTAATAAGACTATCTTTCACGACGTGTCGTTAATGACACTGCGCTGTTCTGGATTGCTCCGATTGAGGATGAAGAGTTCGGTGTTGGTTGTAAAACTCCACGTATGACAACGCATGGCATGTGCACGATCTTACGTCATATGTTTATCTATTCTCTCTCTCTCTCTCTCTCTCTCTCTCTCTCTCTCTCTCTCTCTCTCTCTCTCTCTCTCTCTCTCTCCAAGAAAAAAACATTTCATGCTTACTTCAAAATAAGTAAACAAACATATCTTTTATAAATTTTTTAATAAATTATTAACCTCTCCTAATATATCTTTATATCATATTTGTAATTAATTGTCGTTTATTATCTATAAAGACAAACTAAATTTCAACATTCATTTTTCCAATCCAATGGAATGACCCTAAAACGAACTTTTTCCACTTGGTCGCGTTCACGAAATTTCTCTTTTCGAGAATAAATGAGTATTTACTTCCACAACAAAGCGCGCGCTCACGATTGCGCAAAAGATTGCAATACGCACATTGTTACATTAGCGTGATGTCGAACAACTCGTGTTACTGGATTATTTCTGTCTTTTTAATCAAAGGGAGATACATATTGCATGGCTCGTTTTCGTATCTTTATTTTACGTTTAGGACGAGAATGAGAGGACTTCCTCTTGTATTTTATGATTTTTATTAATATTAAGGGAACAATTAATCAATTCAGGAAATCAATAATAATCATTCACGTTTATAAAAATAACTTATTTCAGTTTCCATAATTCATAATATTAGTTTAAACATCCCATCAATATTTCTAATTTTGGTTATGTAAAATTTTCCCAATATTTTATCCATATTCCAGTTTTTATTTAAATTATATTTGGTTGTTTTTTAAGGTATACCTACAGCAGTTTCATTTATATATAAGTAACAATTACGTTCATTCCCCATACATCATCAATATACCAGTGACATTAAATAAAAAAAAATTACACCTGAAAAAAAAAATACAACAATCTCTCATAATGCTAAATCTTTACTTCATTATCTTAATTCCTTCCAATTTTCTTTTCGAAATATCTCTTTACTAAATCTTTTTATGTTTATCCTCGCTTCATCCTATACTTTAATTCAGTCCCTCATACCCTTTTCTTAAAAACCTTCACACATTCACTTCTTCCCCTGTTTAGTCACTCTTAGTTCAATTTTTTTTTTCTTTTTTTTTTTGACGTTACATCAAACGCTTCAAGTTTGAGTCAACGCGTTCGGCTGCCCCTTTGAATCGGAACATAAAAGTCAGGGGAATCGATATGTGGATACATTATGAAAGTTGAATCAGAAGATATGGATTACTTTCACGATGTACTTATGTTTCACTATTCTACACCGATATATATATATATATATATATATATATATATATATATATATATATATATATATATATATATATATATATATATATATATTTCTCTTGGCATTTATTTATTTCCTTTTCTCACTGGGATATTTTTCATGTTAGAGCCCTTGGGCTTATAACATCTTTAACTAGAATTATAACTTAGCTTGTAATAATAATAATAACGATAATAATAATGATAACAATAATACTAATAATAATAATAATAATAATAATAATAATAATAATAATAATAACATATGTACGTACATTGACACACATGTAGGCCTACATATATATATATATATATATATATATATATATATATATATATATATATATATATATATATATATATATATATGTATATATGTATATACGTATATATATATATATATATATATATATATATATATATATATATATATATATATATAATCTAAAATTCCTACAATTAAAAACAAATGATCCAGTCTCATAAAACTTTGCCAATACGGGTTTCTTATATTATCTGAACTTAAAGAATGAGTAAAGTGACAGATTTTACTGTCTTTGTTGATTTGTTAACCAGGGCCTTATTCAAGAAACGGATCTCGTTCGTACGCGTAGTAAGTAGGCCCAGGCAAAACAGTTAGTGTTTGTTTTAAAGTATGGCAAGATGTTGACAAAAGTAAGAAATCTAATATGGACATATTAGTTGTGACTCCTCCCTCAAACGAAATGCAAAATTTTACATAAAATTATATTTCAATAAATGAGAGAGAAAAAGATGAAAATGGATATTTTGAACGAGCTTTTCACCTAAATGGCTCTAATAATTCCATCGCTTGAATAGGGATATATTTACTTAGTATTTTATTTGTCTTATACTGGCGTGGAGTACTTATACTGTTTATTTCAAACTCGCAAATACATTAGATGTGCAATTACAGTTAATATTTTCAAGAAAAGTTAATAATTCTTATTCTATATCAATATTAACATTATAATAGCAACAGTATTCGCAGTCATTGTAATATTATCATTAGTTCCATATGCATAAACATTAATATAGATATGATTCTAATTATTTAACAATGGCTTCATAAAACTTTTAAATATCAACATATTGTGTTAAAATTAAACAATAAATAATGTACACCCAATACTTCCACATTATCCTCCTCTGTATATAAACTTCAAAATAAGATAATACATGAATTTATAAATATGGTCATCATAGCACTATGGGCAGGAAGACCTATCAGTGGTGAAATGCAATTTTGAGAAAAAAACCAGAAGATTTAAAGGTCGGTGATAAATGTCAGAGGCAAGGGACAGTGACATTGCCCTATCAAGCACGACAATGCCCTAGAGACTGACCATATATACATATGATCAGCGCCCAAGCCACCTCTCCACCCAACCTATGACTAAGGAGAGCTAGGCAATGACAGATAGACCTGTAGGCTTTTCCCCAAAACCAACATTCTTAGCTCGCAACATGGTGAGGTTACAGCGACAAAATGAACTAATGAATTTGAGCGGGACTCGAACCCGTTTGGTGTTCACTAGTCAGGGACGTTACCAGATCGCCGACCACAACCCTAATGATGTAGAAGTTTAGAGATTTTGGACAGCAATATGAAAGGGAACTGGAATAAAATGATAAAGAGGGGGCATAACTAAAGGCTGAATGGGTACTGCAAAGGCACTTAAGTAATGCCTACCGTACACTGCATTAGGTGCATTGGTGGCACTACCTTACCCGAAAGGATGATAATAGTGCCATTATGGATATATACTATAAGTCTACGGTAATTACCATTCGTATTTCAGTAACGTAAATTTTTGGCCTACATTTCATATTAGGCGAAAATGTAACATCGTTGACATCAGGATAAAATTGTAAATAGCATATAGCACACAGATAGCTATATACCAATTTCTTGAATCTGTTGAATAAAAATAAGTATAACAGCTACTTTTTACGTTAGCTTTCCGTCCATTTCACTTTAGAAAACGACCAAGGATCGTTACCGTCTCGTGAACTCTGGCAACTAGGCAGAAACGTCTCTACCTGGGCAGTCAGTCGGCCCAGTCTCCAGCAGCCTCAGTGTTATGTCAACGCTGGAATCGTGAGAGTGTACGACCTCGTTGCTCCTGTTCCTTCATCTTGCAGCAGTGCTCTTGAAAGACACACACAACTGTGCTGATTTCCTATATATGGCCACTTCACTGTATACCTAACAATGCCCTAGTAAAGGTACCTGTTATTAACATTTCAACCGATGGATAAGACGTCGCTGAAAAAGTTTTGGTGAACTTACGTGAGAAACTTCGCAGCGTTTCGGGTAGAAAAAATTCTTTTGTTTAGGACAAATTAATATCTATAAGTTGGACGCCATTCAAGTGACTGTTAATTATTCCCTTGTATTATCAATTTAAGAAAAATGAGATATTACGGACAGTCCCGAGTAATTAACGCTTGGATAACATAGTATGTCAGCGAGCGAGTCATTGCAAAGGCATTGGTGTTTGCGCCAAGTTTGCATAAAAAGACTGTTTGGAAACTGAGTTTTGAGGAACAACAAGAAGGTAAGACATTTGAACCGATTCTAGAGAATACTCTTAAAAATCGATTATTATTTGAATGGATTTCATACATTATGAATATAATTATAGTGTAATTCAAAATAAACTTAACTATAAATTATCGTAATTTATTTTTCAAAATAAGCTTGAGTAAAACTTACTTTTTATATGGGTTATGATTTATATGTAATTGTACTAATAGCACAAAATTATAAAGAAAATATATAGGATATTTTACGCTACACACAAACACATGTACACCTACATCTTGTTTAATATATATATATATATATATATATATATATATATATATATATATATATATATATATATATATATATATATATATATATATATATATATATATATATATATTGATGCATGTGTGGGTGGGTGTGCGTGTTAAGAGGGGCAGAGCTATCCGTTTGTTAATACTTTTATATAAAAGCGGATATATGTGCCCCAAAATAAAACCGACGAAAGAGCCATGAACTGCAATTTAAAGTAAATATATCTGACTAAAACAGAATTGTCTTTGCGGTAATTATGTGTAATTAATTAACACATAAAAAGTAAGTGTAGAATGATAGATGCGTAATAGAACTCCAATTAAAATACAGGATGAAAATTAATATATCTATATAAGTGTGTAATGATTAAGTTCTGTCAGTGATTCTGTATACTGAAGAACATATTACCTCGCGAACATATATAATCTGGCTTTCACATCCCGAAGAAGCAATAGTAAAGAAATGATCTTATGACCGAAAAGAACAGACAAAGTTACTAGATTATGATTGATTTACATCAAGAAAATAGATAATGATGAATGCCACCTCAATATCATTCACTTTTTCAGATAAGCTATATTCTAGTATTGTCTTCAAGAATAGAAGAAAATAAAAGAGAAAAGGCTAACGACATAAGAGTGAGATTGAAGATGGTGATATTATCATTGAATATTGTCATTGTGTTTCCTTTATTTTCCTTTGTATGTATAACGATGAAGACATGTTGATAAATAAGTAAACGTACTTACAAAATAATATACATACATACACAGAGTATATATATATATATATATATATATATATATATATATATATATATATATATATATATATATATATATATATGTATATGCCTAATCACGCATAATTAAATATTTTTTAGGTATGCATATCATGTATGTAAGTTTAGATACAGTTGTTCCTTAATTGTTTGACAATTTTACACATACATACATAAATACATACATACACATATATGTGGACATATCTGATATTTTTAGATATAAAAAAAAACGCATTAACTCTGCAGACATAAAATACCTTCTGGAGAATTGATTTTTATGACCTATAAAATAAGCTTATTTTACCACCATAGTCCTGCAAATCTGACGAGTAATTATTTATTCAAGGTTTTACCAGACAGATCACAGAAAGTCATCCGGATCACCATCGATTATTCATAGCTTAGTCGTCTTAGTTTGATCACATTAATGAATAATAAACTTATGCCAGCAATCGAATATATATATATATATATATATATATATATATATATATATATATATATATATATATATATATATATATATATATATATATATATATATATATATATATCATCATCATCAACTCCCATAGCTAGTCCACTGCATAACAAAGGCCTCAGACATGACCTTCCATTCCCTTCCGTCTACGGTCTTTCTCTGCTAATCTATACCAGCTAATTTTTTTAATAGCTCGTTAATCCATCGTCTTCTCTCCCCTCTCCGGCTTCGTTTACAATCTCTAAGGACCCATTTTGTTATCCTTAATGTCCATCTATTATTTGTCATTCTCCTTCTATCGCCTGCTTATGTCTATTTCCTTCTCTTACATGTTCAAATATCCTTTACACAAACACACACACACACACACACACCCGCACACACATAATATATATATATATATATATATATATATATATATATATATATATATATATATATATATATATATATATATATATATATATATGACTGTTTATATAATGGTAAAAAGTCAAACATTTTACTAATATTCTTCATAATAATTCATTTTCTCACTTATTATTATTATTATTATTATTATTATTATTATTATTATTATTATTACTTACTAAGCTACAACCCTAGTTGGAAAAGCAGGATGCTATAACCCCAGGGGCTCCAACCGGGAAAATAGCCCAGTGAGGAAAGGAAACAACGATATTTACTATTACTGCTTCTAATAACATTGAAAGAATGTATACACACTAAAGCTATAATACCAACATCATTATCTATGACATCAATAATTATAGTTTCCACGTTGATCAAAGTTAAATGTACTTGCACGCACTGAGTCCCAAAAACATAAATAAACACTGATCATTTACCCAACATGGTTCGAAGATTAATTAAAACGAACTGTTACTCTTCTGATATTTATTTTATTAAATGAGTTTATTTAATATTAACTTACGTATCGAGTCTATATGTTTTCTTGTGATGATTATATGCTTTATTATTAAAACTCCTAAGTTGAATTTCTTTTCAGTTTTTATCTCTAAAAAATTCATCGCTGTTTTTCTTTTTCATTTTGCACTGCCTAAATCAGAATTTCGATCTATTAGGTTAAGAAATATTTTCATTCTAGTTTTTTCCCATATTTGAAAGTTAAAAAGTTAAGATTTCATGTTTGTTCTCCAAATGTTCAAACCTGGATCGTAAAGTTCTTTTCTTTTCTATTGTATTATCTCGAAATAAGATAATATATACTTTTCTTACAATATTTCTCTGCTTAGATATCTTTGGTTTTCTTTTTATTGTGTTGACTCCAAAAATTTACGATATCTTAATATCTTTGTCAGTTTTCTTAGGTCATGAAATTCGAAATTTTTTCATTATTCTTATTTCATTTTCCTTTTCTAAGAAATTCTTTATTTTTCGTGCAGTGCAGTTCGTGGCGTTAGACTTATTTCCCAAGGTTGATATGAAAATAATAATTTCCAAGTCCTATATTTTTTTTCTATCAATCTAGAATTTCCTTGAAATGCAAACTATTTCATTCGTTCATTCGAAAAATAAACTTAGATAATTTAGTTTTATTATTTGATCTATTTATTCATTCTCACTTATTATTCTTCCCATAATCCAAAAAATCAATAAGTTCTCACCAATGGTTAATAAATCGATCTTTTCACTCTTTCCTTTACTTTTCCCTTAATTGTTTTGCAATTTCATTTATGGCATTAATAAGAGTAACTGCGTTTTCCATGAGCTAAAAAATGTGGAAGGGATCAATAAGTCTTCAAAAGATTTCACGGTTGGCTTCAGGCGAATGTAATTTCATGGGACTTTAGGTATTTACTCATATTTCACAAATGTTTTGCAAATATTCAACCTTAATGGGAAAGACCTTGGTCCAACAGCGGGAAAGAAATTATTTCACAACAAATGAAATTTCCCGATATACGAACCCATCAATTTGAGTGCACCATACCAAGAATAAATTGTATTTGGAAATAGAGGTGCTTTTGAAATACAGTTTTTCTCACCTAATGGATTAATTCATTTCATCGCAAGGTATTCTGGGGTGAGTTCCATTACACCCTGGACAATTGAAACAAAATGTAATTATTCATAGTTTCATGTAGTTTTTCCTTCTGTTCATCGAAAGAATGAAAGAAAGCAACGAGTCTTAAATTCAATTGATATTTGAAAAGAAATTCAGAATATAGTTTCACAAACATGGGCACTTAACGAGATGATTGCGCCACTGCCGTCCTTATACCTTTCTTAAAGGCAATTGGTTCGAACCCTGGACACGGTAAGAAACTTATCTTATCCAAGTTATTCCCAAGGTAACGTTCATTCAGTATCGCCGGATTATATTTGTGGCTCAAATTAAGTATAAAAAATTATCGGGTGATATATATATATATATATATATATATATATATATATATATATATATATATATATATATATATATATATATATATATATATATATGTGTGTGTGTGTGTGTGTGTGTGTGTGTGTGTGTGTGTTCGCGCACGCGTACGTGTGTGTGTGTGCATAAGGTTAAGTTTATCCAAATACTTCACTGCTGAGGTATATATATATATATATATATATATATATATATATATATATATATATATATATATTGTGTGTGTACATAAGGTTAAGTTTATCCAAATACTTCACTGCTGAGGTATATATATATATATATATATATATATATATATATATATATATATATATATATATATATATATATATATACCTCAGCAGTGAAGTATTTGGATAAACTTAACCTTATGTACACACACACACGTACGCGTGCGCGAACACACACACACACACACACACACACACACATATATATATATATATATATATATATATATATATATATATATATATATATATATATATATATATATATATATATATAAAACAATGAAATTGAATGATTAAGATCAAAATTTCGAACTATGTTTCCATTACTAATGAAAATTACGTAAAAAGTGATATGTTGAATCTAAGCAGGATAGATTTGTCACTTTGGATGCATTTAGCATAGAGATTAAAATATATTTTTCGTAACTTTCTTTCCCCACGTAGCGAGTAGAAAAAAACTAATGTTTTGAGTGATCTCCTGAGAAGAATAAACTAAAAGGTCAAATTATAATCAATATTGTTTTTAGTCGTAAACAATGACAACATTCTACTTTGTATCACACAGACTCCAACAACAAGAATGTCTCAGTGAATACAGTCACCTCTTTAAAACGTTAAATAGAAAATTAATATGGCAATTCTAATACATTGTCAGGCACGAATCCATGGAATATAATTTTAAGGGCAATATAATTTGATGATTATCATACGAATGAACATCATATTGCATGATACTGAGTTGAGTGTAACAGCCATTTGAGTGGGAGATTTATACATCTAATTACCCAACTTAGATCTTGTGAACATATGAAAACTTTCCAACAAACATTATAAACTTTCGACCGTCTTTCGTCACCTATTCAGAAGAAAAACATGTATTCACGAGTTGCCTTCTAAGAAATATTCTGCAAAATAACATAACAACTGGAGCATTGGAGAAAAAAATGACAACCTCTATGAAGTGTCATTTCTCAATAAATTCAACAAATCCTTTCAGCAATTATCAATATTAAAGTAATCGTATTAATCTTTCTGAAGAACATTGGGAATTAACACTAAAAGTTTGAACTTTTATATTGTGATTGGATTTGTAATGTTTCCTCTTAGACTTAAATAAAAATAGGTTGTAATTCAAATAAAATTCAGATAGTTGAAGATCCATCAGCTTAAGAATGAAAATTTTTGGATGCCATAATTAAAATGAAATTTATTCTATCTTTGATGTATAGGTTTATATGCATAAGTTAATTTGCATAATTTCCTCAGCACAAAATATCTTTAATTAGCATAAGGCCTTCGTTAATTCTGTAGCATGGTTGCCTTTTATCATAATAAGATTTCAAAATGCAGACGGCAGCTCCCGACGAGACTAACATTTTATGAACAATAATCGTAAAATGATTTTGAGACCTTAAGGGAATTTTACGCTGCCGTTATTGAAATTTTTATATCTTCTCGATCATAATGAATACCGATTTTAGAAATATATCTTTCAAAGTCTTCAGGAAAAAAACATTAATATTAGTTTCACGTATCATTATAAGGACTTTAGAAATAGTTTGAGTTTGTTTCTATTTTTAAATTGAAATTTAGATTGTCTCATCTGGAAAAAAATTAGCTTAAACAGCCAAATTGAATAAAATACCTCACATACACAGACAGTGTATTTGACAAGATTTAAAATTCATTGCATGGTGATATTCGTTATACATCAACTAGACTACATTACTGATCTATACTATCAAGAAATTTTAGATGGTCAATGATTAACATATCCATTACTTTCTTATTTCTCCTAAATCCCTTTTAGAGTATTCTAGGAATCCTTCTGAGCTATTAGAAAAAGTTGAAAGGATTTGATAACAGACATATTTTTGGGCTATTTAAAATGAAAAAAAAAAAAAAATTAGGTGCAATTTAGCTACGATATAAATATGAATATATACAGAAATTTTTTTAAAGTGTTATCTCACCATGAAATAATATAAATGGTTCTTTTCCAATTCAGAAATTTCCATAAGATTTTTAAAAGAAGAACAACATAGACCTCATTGCATTCAAAATTTCCCTCTGAATAGAGAGCTAAGCCTCTTTTCCTTTAGGGAAACAAATAAACACTTGAAATATGACATTACCGGTTACAGATGAACACAGTCAACTTAGAATGAACAAAATTCGGTATAGAAAACAGAGTTCGTTAGAGCCTCCAAGAATTAGCTACAGACGAACACTATCAACTCAGCATTTACCTTAACCTGCTACAAACACTGTTTGGAAAAACTGCCCCAGGATCCCCAACAAACAAATGCTCCATTTAAAATTTTCCACAATCCGCTACAGAGTTGTAGTCAACTTTCTTACAATCCAAATCCACTAAAGATAAATAAAAACAATAACTTATCATACTGATGTTTGAGGAACAACACTAAAACCCGC
>NC_090739.1:25514215-25524215 GCF_036898095.1 Palaemon carinicauda
GTGTGTGTGCGCGCGCGCGCGTGTATGTATATATATATATATATATATATATATATATATATATATGTGTGTGTGTGTGTGTGCGTGCGTGCATGTGTGTGTGTGTGGAAACGAAAGCGATTTATATAACTATAGATCCATAATCTTTCCCAAATAAAATATCGCTTACTTTTCGATCAGAATTTTCTCAAATTCTCTTTTAAAATAAAGTAAATTATTCATAGTAAAATAAGAAGAGATAATGAAACTTTGCAATATGAGTACTCATTACAAAATATTCCTCTACTTCACATAAGACGACGGCAATTTAAAAGTAAAAGAGCCTAGAACAGATCTAATTATAGAGTCTGTTTACCTTTACTTGGAAGGAATATGAGCTATGCCTTTCCTATTTAGATTCAATTTCAATTTCACTTATGTCAACAGAAAGAATGATGAACTAATTCTCTTTCCCAAACTTTTAATGCAATTCATAACCTTTTAAGATACACAGTACTGGTGTAGCATGAGCCAGTTTTCTAAGATAATTAAAGGGCTCAGAAAACTGAAAAAGAGAACGGCCTTCTAAGAAAAGAAAATCATTATGGTATATTGATTCACTTTTTGAATAAGCGAAGTGATTAATCATATGTCACTGTTCTTTTATACACAAACCCTTAATAACCGCAACATCATAATTACTGACTGTGGCTTTATAAGGATAATTCATCTCCGGGAAAGGTCTTAAATCAACGAAGAGCAATGTATATCCTACCTCTGACTTAGCAGCGGTAATATGTTTATAAGTGAAACTATTAATGAGTATAGTATATTATAATTACTGGATGAGTCCACATGAAAAATAACTCGTAATTCAGATCTGGAACCATAAAAGGCCCCGAAAAGAGCAATCACATAGAACCGGGTTGCCATTTTAGCCCCACATTCTCGAGACACTTATAAAACTCGACAGAATAGGGAGGGTCGTTTATAAAAGTGGTCGACACTATAGAGACCCCGAAGAGAAGAATCCTTCAATCCGGGACAATAGATCCCCCACAGAGAGAGAGAGAGAGAGAGAGAGAGAGAGAGAGAGAGAGAGAGAGAGAGAGAGAGAGTCTTCGAGTCGTTGAACAACGCATTATTGATCTCTTGTGATTTGTTTTAGAGGATGTGACGTCACGAGATATTCTATTCGGTCAGCGATGCTCTCCTTTTTCTTACCGCGCCCTTAATAACGGACTTAATGGTCCGGGGCTAGATAACAACGAATTATCTTCGATATCCCGAAACCAATGACCTTGAAAAAATTTATACCCGTGACACGAAACGAACGAGGTCATTGCCGTTCTTCAGACCTGTTATTGAAAGCTATTTGCGGGGATAGAGTGTGAGCTTTTCAGAGAACAATAAAAAAGATTATCGAGATTTCACCCCTCCATCTCTCTCTCTCTCTCTCTCTCTCTCTCTCTCTCTCTCTCTCTCTCTCTCTCTCTCTCTCTCTCTCTCAAAACTCTACGTATCTATGACGACCATAATGCGTTGTATTATTCTAGTCTCTCTCTCTCTCTCTCTCTCTCTCTCTCTCTCTCTCTCTCTCTCTCTCTCTCATTTCCTATGTTCAGTGCCCCGCCTCTCTCTCTCTCTCTCTCTCTCTCTCTCTCTCTCTCTCTCTCTCTCTTTCATTTCCCCATGTTCATATATATTTTTATTTGAATAAGTATTCCTCTTTTTTTGTGGTCAACATCCACGTACATTTAATTTTATTGTTGTTGTTGTTGTTGTTGTTGTTGTTGTTGGCGATATCTTTGGTTGATGCAACGACAATTCGGTACTGGACAATATTGTACTAAGACAATCCTTCCAGAGGAAAATTCTGAACTGGGCATGTCCTTTTATTAAAATATCACGAAATTATTCTCTCAAATGTCGGTGAAGAACGTTCCACGATACTATTGAAGATTTATTATAAAGTCTCCACATCCTGTTACCTCTCCCTCTCATTGGTCCTATATACGTATTTTCATAATAGCACACAAAAATTTTAAAGATATCGTCATTATCCACAAATTCAACAAAGGCATCATCAACATTATTTTACAAGTAGTAGAGTTAGGTCTACAAAACTTCCTCAATTTAATACTAAATGTGTCTTTACGGTAACGTACTTTAAAACCTTCTTGTACAATATGTTTATATATATATCTTGTCATAAATAAAATAAAAAAGCAAAAGGACATTGATTGATTGATTTCAAAGTTTTCTGGCATCCTGAGTAAAACAACATATTTATTCCAGAATTTGTATTTGAAAATTCCTTATGCTTAGCTCTTTCAAAGACCATTATCATAATATATTTTGGTCCCTCGTTATTTACGAGAACTTTCACCATTTCGAAAAATCGGTCACGTGTGTTTTGGGGCTTATCGGGTAATAAGGTAAATAATCTTGGAACACTTTAGTTCTTAATCTGAATGTGCAAAACATATAGTTAAAAAGATATATATAAATATATATATAAATAATATATATATATATATATATATGTATATATATATATATATATATATATATATATATATATATATATATATATATATAAATATATATAAAAGGTCAACTCTTAAAATTACCATCTCCGGCCCAATTCACCCAGTCTCACATAATGACGTTGCAAAAATTCAAATAAGTTTAACGTCATCTATAGCAATGCCATATGGTATAAACGTAGATTCGTTCACGAGGCTGGAATATTTTTTTATTTTTTTTTTTTTATTCAATTACGGTACTTTAGGTAAAAAATAATCTATTGTCAACTCTGTTACCTTGATTGAAATGGTAAGAGGTAAAGATTAAGGGTAGATTTAGCCTTTGTTTTAGGGTAATTCACACCTCCTCGTGGAAACCCTGAAGTAGAGAGACATCTACGTATTGCTATGATTATAATTTTCAATCTATTTGAGCGCATGATAACTATCGGAATGAACCCGAGCTTTGCAAGAGCGCTTTTCATAACGTCAATATATTTTTGAGACATCAGCATCTTTTTTATGTTTGTGGTAAACGTACTTTTCATTGTGGACAAATTTCACCTTTTTCTTTTTCGATTCTATACACTTGCAAGAATCCATCGGCAACTCGTGGAGTAAAACTAGAATAAAAATTTAAAGCAATCTTGAAATAAGAATAGTTATAATTATAGATTTAAAAATCAATCGTTTGTTTCTAAAGGTATGTCTCAACTAGGAAGTTTATAATTACGTATTTCAAATGTAGTTCAGTAGTCCAGGGAATAACCAAACTAGTAGTTTAGTAATGAAGTGGTTAGTATTTCAAATACAGTTTAGTAGTCAAATAAAGGAATAACCAAACTAATGTTTAGGAATGAATTAGGTATTTCGAATATAGCTTGTTGTTTAAGTACCAAATTGTCCAGTACCGCATTGTGGCAACACAATATAGTTAGTTAACCTGTGATTGGGAATCTAACCTTTGTGTTGGTGATTTGCTTTAAATTACTTTTACAAATAGGGCATAAATTTAGAAACCTTGCATGCTGCTACACTTCATTTGCTGCCTATCAATAAATATTCTTAATTTGAATTTAAATTTCAACTTAGAAAGCTGCATTCGATTTCCAAAACGCAAGGAATAAGACCACAATCATTAAAATATAATTATAATAGAATTTAATATAATATAATATAATATAATATAATACAATATGATATTACTTATTATTCAGCAAACTTGCGATGCAATGGTGATAATGCCCTTCTTCCCCCAAAACCCGCCATTAAAGATTCTCTCACATTTCCGGGACTCAATCGAGAAAGACCAATCCTCCCGAGTCTCTATATCCTGACTCAAAGGATTATCAAATCTCACCAGCCTACGAATTCTCATTAATCGGGAGGCCTCTTTCACCTTCAAGAGCGGCCCATCACATCTAGGGTTAGTCGAAGTTGGGATTAGGGAATATTTTCTTCTTATTTCACCGCATAGAAGAAGCTTAGGTAGGAAGAAGAAGAAAGAATAAGAAAAAGAAGAAGTGTTAATGGTATTCTAAGCTATTGGAAGATATTCCTGAGAGAGAGAGAGAGAGAGAGAGAGAGAGAGAGAGAGAGAGAGAGAGAGAGAGAGAGAGAGAGACTTCTGACTAGTATGTATATATATATATATATATATATTATATATATATATACATATATATATACATATATATATTAATATATATACATATATATACATATATATAATTATATATACATATATATATATATATATACATATATATATATATATATATATATATATATATATATATATATATATATATATATATATATATATATATATACTGTATATACACATACGAAAGCCAACTAAAGTAGGGGATATTCTAACAACATGTAAGAAAAAGAAATAGACATGGCCTGGACATATAATGAGAATGACAAACAATAGACGTACATCAAGAATAATAGAACGAGTCCCTAGAAGTTGCAAAAGAAGCAGAGGATGGAAGAGAGGACGATGGATTTATAAACTAAGTAAGTTTCTAAGTGTAGACTAGTTCACAAAGACCATAAACATACGCAAGTGGAAGGACAAGTCTGAGGCCTTTGTTCCGCAGTGGACTGGTAACGGCTAAAGATGATGATATAAAGTATATTGAGAGAGAGAGAGAGAGAGAGAGAGAGAGAGAGAGGAGAGAGAGAGAGAGAGAGAGAGAGAGAGAGAGGAGCCATTTGGAGCTTTAGGATCATTCAATTCATTCACCTTGTTTCCTTTATTCAATTCTAAAAGGTTAGTCGTTGGTGGTGATATTCCCTCCCTTTTGTTGGCTTTCAAGTAAACACCAAAAACCTCGATGTATTCAGGAGAAAACAGAAATTGAGGTAAAATTGAGCTCTGTGTGTGTGTATGTTCGTGGCCAGTCCATTATAACCAATAACAGGGCAGAAAGGCTTAGAAACCCCCAATGGACCGGCTCAATTGTTAACATGTAGCGAATTGGAGTTTGCAATAAAAAAAGATTAAATAAAGTTTTCGTTTGCATAAATCTCTGGTTGGGAGTCGTTGCGTCTTTGGGAAACTAAGTCGGCAATTTCCAGATTTTCGCAATCGCCTAAAAAATTGATTGTTCATGAAAATGATTTTCTCTCTTTATTCCTTAATCTGCCGAAGACACTTTCACCTTTGACACATTTCCTGCGTGTTATTATTAGTATGATTTAATTTAATTTTGGTGTTATTTTAATCCTTGGGACAGAAAGTAAATTAATTTTCAATAAAAGTGAACTTTGACCGTCTTATGAATAATAGAAAATAACAGCGTTAACATCGATGACAATAAAAAAAAAGGCTTTTTTTATTTTGACATGGTTTACAATTGTAAAATTAAACCGAGTGATTGTATATTTTTTTATTCTAAAGGCTTGAAAATGGAAGAAAACAAGACACGATTTCTTCCTATCTCAAGGCCAGATTCATCTATGTTGATATGCAATCCATCTATGCAAACAAGTGTTATGAGAGAGAGAGAGAGAGAGAGAGAGAGGAGAGAGAGAGAGAGAGAGAGGAGAGAGAGAGAGAGAGAGAGAGAGAGAGCGAGAGAGAGACCTTATATTCATTGGAGATATCAGGCACCGAAATAGGTCTGAAGGAGATAAAAATTGTCAGAGAGAGAGAGAGAGAGAGAGAGAGAGAGAGAGAGAGAGAGAGAGAGGAGAGAGAGAGAGAGAGAGAGAGAGAGAGAGAGTGTTTATATTTCATTCCACACCATGTAGTGTAGGAAGCGAGGCCATGCATTCGAAACAGGCTTAGCAGATGCCCAGCATGCATAAGTGCGATTCATTCTCTGAGGGGGATCGGAGCGGTCATGAATATTACAACTATTTTTCTATTCTCTTTTTTATTGGCTGCAGGTGATATGCTGTGATTTATCATTATTATTATAGCGCCTCTTATTACAGGTTTTTGTGTTTCTGTTTTAATCAACTATTGGAAAAAAGGAAATTGAATTTTTTTTTATATAAATTTTCTTTTTAATGTACATTTACTTAAGCAACATTGGTTTAATATAAAAAAGGAAGAAATTATGAATTATCATTGTTTAAAATGTTTCGTAACTTTTATTTATTCGATTTTTGAAAAACTACTTTGGCATTATCAAATGGTATAGTGGCAGTTAAAAGAAATTGATAAAAAAAGTATGTGGTTTGTAAAGCTCAAAATTTATAATCTTTACTGTTCTATATAATGGTAAAATTTTCATAAAAATCGGTAAAAATCTTGGAATAAATGTTGCTAGGCATTTACCGTTTTAAAAACAGATATATTGACGTAAAGGAGTGATATTACGGTCATCCTCATGTAAAAGATAATAACAAATTTGGGTAAAATTACGGTCACTCGAATTTTATTGAAATACAGCTGAGAAGAGTACATTTTTTAAGGAGAGTTTCCGATTAAAATTACAGGTTTTTAACAGTGATATATAGCATGTCTATCTAAATTACACGATATTAAAACATTTATTACAATTTTGATTTTGATGAAATGTCTATACCGTACTTGAAATCTCCTGATTGAAAGACGTACTTCAGAATTACTTGTACTGAAAAAAGATAGAATTGATTTGCAGAAAGTTTAGAAATTCATTCTAATGTTACAATTTTCAGTTTGTTCTTCATTGATAGAATTTTTTTTTTTTTAAATTTACATAAATAAAAAACATGATTCAGCGAGAACTTGAACATTCTATTCTAATTTTAACTCAAATTATAATTGTTAATGAAAAATTAGACAAGAGTATTGAGTAAAAACTATAAGCCACAAAAACTTGGAGGCCTTTTATTAAAAAATTTGCTTTTGAAAGATCACTTGAAATAGAGAGAGATTATTTTACCGACTAATGATAAATGTTGCAGTAGCACAGATGGAGTACAGCTTAACATATTCCTAAGTATATGAAACTCAAAGAATTCATTAGAACATATACCCTTTCCGAAAGGAATTTCTCATATAAAACGGATTATGATTACCCAGAGTATCTATAAAGTAATGTGGAAGTGAGATTTTACATAACAGAAAGGAAAGTCACAACAGTGGTAACGTGTTTGCCTAGCATTCGCATGGCAGCAGATCGAACTCCGCTCGAGACCAAAGTGTAAGCTGTTTACTGTGGAGGCCACTGGTGTGGTTGGGCATCACAGTGGGGGATTGGGCTTGACCGGCTGACGTTCTGGTGTGTATCTATTCTGATAAAACTGGAACTGAAACTAGACAACTTTAACCTTCCAAAGTAAACCATCATAAGTACTTAGAAATCAATTAAAATTTCAATTATATTTAAGAAAGAAGTAAAAATTATCATGCAGATATCTCTCAAATATTTCATCTCATGTTCCTGATCTTTTTTTCGTCCGAACCTCTCTTGGCTTTGATGGTAATAGCCCGGGGATCTCTTGAGCTACCAATGGCGAAATGCAGAGGAGGGAATGTCAGTCAGGCTATATTTTTTATGTATTTCATTCTATTTTCGATAATATTGACATAAAAATTACTTCAACAGTTGACCTTTTGGACATTACGTCAGCAGATTTTGATGCAATTTTGTGAGGGAATTTGAAAAATAATTTGTGAGTGATTTTGGATCTATTTCGTGATAGAATTTGGATAACATTTCCAGAAGGAGTTAGTATATTTGGTAAGCGCATTTAGATAGAAGAAATTTCATGAGAGATTTTGGAAAATATTCAGCTATGGTATTTGAGTAATACTTCATAAGGTTATTTACAAAGAACAACATTTAGTGACGGAATTGGATAAAGCTTCGTAAGGGAATTTCTAGAGCATTTCGCAAGAGAACCTAGATATTTCGTGATGGAATTGGGATGGTATTGGATATTTCTTGAGGAAATAATCTTTCGGGAAGGAATTTGGATCTCATCGGCTTTATGAAGGATGAATGTCATGGTCCATATTTTCATGGGTTTCGTATTGTTTGAATTTCCCTAAGATCTGCCATTGGATTTGATAGGCTCATCATAGTATTCAGTACAACCATAAACATCAAGATCATTAATATAATTCTAATTTTATTATTATCATTATCAACTACCTAATTGATTTGTTATCACTTTCACGATCACAATAATCACCGCATCACCGCTTGATAGAGTAGCCAAAAATGCTAAACACATCCAAATACGAACTAAAAAGACCCAAATAGTTCTATTCCTTTGTATCTCTGAGGGTTTTGCGAGAATGAACGTTTTCTTCTTCTTTTTTTGTCTGTCCCTTTGAGGACCGAATTGTTTTCTCCACTGACTGCAGTGGAATAAAGTTTTCTCTGAGCTGTTTTCCGAGACGTATGTCTTCGCTGCACCCTTCGGAACGTAGGTCTTTTTTTCCCCTTTCTTCCTTTTGTCTTGAGTGGAGAGTAAGTTTCTTTTGTTCTTATTTAGTCTGTCGACCGGAAAGACGCTGGGATTGGTTGAAAAAGGAAATCCCTGTGTGAAGCACATTACGGAGACTCGTGGGTTCTATTGAGATGTACTCTGGGATATTTTATACTCTTAATAACGATTGTCACATGAGTTCATTCGCGAATGGTTTTTCTCTATTATTTAATGTGTCATTTAAAAGATACATACATATATATATATATATATATATATATATATATATATATATATATAGTGTATATTTATAGATATACAGTATATATATACACACATATATATATATATATATATATATATATATATATATATATATATATATATATGGATAAATATCAACACAACATCGTGTTCAAATAGAAATAAATTTCTACCTCATACTTGGGATCGAACGCTAGCCCCTGGCCTTTCATTAGAAGGGGCTAGCGTTCGATCCCAAGTATGAGGTAGAAATTTATATATATATATATATATATATATATATATATATATATATATATATATATATATATATATATATATATATATAATACATTAATGTATTTCAGTGTGTCTTTTTTACGGCAAAAATATTGTTGTTCAGTGAGTATTCTCCTATAGAAGCCTTGTAAACATGTTTAGTCGATAAGACTTCATGCATATCAAGACCTTTTCAACTTACTTATATCGAATTAAACACGTATTTTCAAAAGTAATATTTGCACTATATATATTTTACATGTTTTGATAATATATATATATATATATATATATATATATATATATATATATATATATATATATAATCTCCTCCTACGACTATTGACGCAAAGGGCCTCGGTTAGATTTCGCCGGTCGTCTCTATCTTGAGCTTTTAAAACGATACTTCAACATTCATCATTTCCATCTTCACGATCGATAGTCTTCACCCATGTAGACCTGGGCTTTTCAACTTTTCTATTGCCATGTGGAGCCCAGAAGACATTTTAGTGAACGAATCTCTCTTGGGAAGTGCAAAGAGCATGCCCATACTATCTCCATCTGCCCCTCACCATAATCTCGTCCACACATGGCACTCGAGTAATCTCTCTTGTAGTTTCATTTATAATCATGTCCTGCAATTTACCTCCCAACACTCTTCTGAGGGCTGTGTTCTCAAATCTACAAAATCTGTTGGATATTGTTTCATTGTCACACCACGACCAGTGTCCATAGAGTAACACCGATCACACTAAACTAGCATATAGCCTAATTTCTATATGTAATTTCAGGCAATTTGATTTCAAAATTTTACTTAACCAAGCCATTGTCTGATTTGCCTTTTTTCAATTTTTCATTAAACTCAAATTCTAAAGACCCTATATTAGAGATCATAGTTCCTAAATATTTAAATGATTCTACTTCATTAATCCTTTCTACTTACAATGATATTTCATCTTCCGTTGCATATTCACATTCGCATCATCTCTGTCTTTCTCTTATTTATCTTGAGCCCAACCTCATGTGATATGTCATGCATTCTGATAAGCAAGCATTGCAAATCTTGTGGTGTTCTTCTAATAAGGACAGCG
>NC_090739.1:25526715-25529215 GCF_036898095.1 Palaemon carinicauda
TATATATATATATATATATATATATATATATATATATATATATATTGCATTTATACATATATATATATATAATATATATATATTGTATTTATACATATATATATATATATGTGTGTGTGTGTGTGTGTATGTGTGTGTGTTTATGTGGTAAACATAATGATCTACCCTTAACCAATCCAACCAAAACTACTGTATATCTCTAGCCACACCAAAATTTAAAATATACAAGAAACATCAGATATCATAAGAAATTAGGTATGCTGCATTTTTCTGGGAATTATTCAGATATTTTCATACTCCCCACCGTATAATCTTTCTGAGATAGGCAAATTAGAATCTGAGATTGCCCGGTATTTTTCCGAAATGGCTCTATGAAAAATGCAAAATGTTCGATAAAACTATGCCGTAATATTTGGCAAAATTACCGACAGAGTGACTGTGACTGACTTAACCTTTCCAGCATAACATGCGATGGAAAAGGATCCCGTGTTGGGAATATGTTAGTCTTGCTTGCAGCCTGTATTTCTCACATATGTTTGATGTAAGTCACACATTCGTCTATATCACGAAGGCTTTATTAGTTACCAGACCAATATCGGCTAAAACATTCTCCTCCTGGCTAGTGCAGTGGTAACGTATTGGCCTGGCATTCGACCCCATGCCGGGACCATGAGTTTAAGCTGTTTACTGGGGAGGATACTGCTGTGGTTGTGCACCACAGTGGGGGATTGGACTCGCCCGGCTGACGTTCTAGTGAGGATCTAGAACTGAAAACACACACCTTTACCATTAAAACTAGACTTCTAAAGCTTAAATTAGTTAGTTTAAAGTCGTAACCAGAATTACAACTCCGGTCTTTTATCCGGAACTACAAGAAAGGGACCTTCCAAACATTACCCTTCGATTGAAATAAAATCGATTAAATCAATCATTCATTTTTATTTCGGAGGAATATAAATGGAACATTAAAAGCCAAAGGGAGATCATTTATCAGTTGATACTCTTTGAAGAATACGATTCTTTTCTGAATAATTCAGACTGTTACGCGGATACTATCTAGTATGTCACAGACACGCAATGGTATGACTAAAGTGAAAGAGGTACATAAAAATTTATGAATCGTGTTATTGCTTTCGCTATTACTGTAATTACTGCTGTTACTGCTACTGCTACAGGTACTTATATTCCACTGCACAATCTGAAGGGATATCGAGAGAAAAAAAGAATATGCGAATTGTTGGAGAAAATAACAATTAATTCCTTGTTTTCTCTCAACATTAGAACACAATAACAAAATAGAATTACACGAAATATGATCACCAATTTTTATCGCTAAATTAGAAAATCGGTAAGTGAAATTAATAAATAGAGTACGTTTGATAAGATAACATTTTCCTGCGTTTTTAGAAGTCAAAAGATGTTGTAATAAATGGCAATTATCATGTCAACGATTAGCATCGCACAAGATTAAATTGCCTCACGGTACATGTTATTACTGAATGAAAGTATAGTGTACCTAGAAGTCAATATCCAGATAATTCTTCTCTCTCAACAATAGCAAATACCCGCGCAGATATACACATGCACGCGCACACACACACAACCACACACACACACACACATATATATATATATATACATATATAGATATATATTATATATATACATATATATGTGTGTGTGTGTATCATATACATATTTAAATGTTTATATGCATACATATGTATATATATATATATATATATATATATATATATATATATATATATATAAATAAACATTTAAATATGTATATGACATACACATACTCACACACACACACACATATATATATATATATATGTATATATATATATATATATATATATATATATATATATATATATATATATATATATATATATATACGCACATAAGGCTAACACTACCAAGACCGATAAAATCGGTACACATGCCCTTGAACATCCAAGTGCCAGGGCGTGGGGATAACAGCCTCACTCCATAAACACGAATTGTATGCACGTCTGAAATTTCAGTCTCTTATCCTTCTTTTTCCCAGATGATCTTCAAGACCTGGTGCGGCCAGTCCCAAAAAAGGATTCTATTTGTATTGTTGGGTTTACTTACCAACACATCACTGGGGAAATACCGAAGCGACCATACGGCGGAAGGTGAGGAAATATTACTTTTTTCATTTTGTCTTGAGAAATTGTTTGCTATAAAAATGATAACAACAGTATATATTTAGGTTTGTTATCATTGCTTCTTTTATCTATCTTGTTATCATATCGGTTTCGATAAGCAGATTCAGTTGAAGGTTTATTATTTTCATTATCATTATTAAAATCTTTATTACTATTATTGGTAGTTATAGTAATATCAATGATAAGTTATTATCATCATCTTTATCATTATTTATAGAAACCAAAAAAAAAAAAAAAAAAAAATCTCATCTAAAGAATAATCGAGCTAAAAATTATACAAATTCAAAAACACAAAA
>NC_090739.1:25544215-25551715 GCF_036898095.1 Palaemon carinicauda
TGTTGAAACCTTTATACATAATATAATGTACAGTGTAATGCGTGTCATATAACTATATGTAGATATATGTACATATATATACTTTTTTGTACGAACTAGGTAAAATACAGAGAAAAATATTAAGACAAATATTTGAAATAAATAGCTGATGTAGTCATATAACTTTTTCCTTGAAACGTAGCGAGGTAATTTCAGGTCTAGCTAAAAGTGAACATTATTCATTTTGTTATTAAGAATGACAAAGATAGAAGGAAATGTGATTAAATAGATATTGAACTGTAATTGATAATGATTGCTATCATAATTATAAGTCATTATAATCTGTTATAAATCATAATTCATAATCATTTAAATAAGATCAATCATTAATTATTTCTCTTCATTCACTTACAACAAACATAATTGACTGGATACTAAGTGTCATGATAGTATTCCATAATAACCTCTTTCGTTAAGTATGATTTTCTCAACTCATAACTATAATTACGAATAATTCACTTTTCATTATCAACAGATGATTTTATTTAGTTTTGCAGTTTGAACAGTTTAGTGGAAGACGTAAACACTATTTTGAAGGTATTCATTTTGAAATGAATAATTAAATTTTATTGAATAGTTCAATTAATATTTTTATTAGTATATGTCATTTTTAGAGAAAGAAAAATTGGAATTATCGGGAACCTAAACAATATAGAATATTGAATTAAATATCCTAAAAATCTTATCATTTCTTATGGTTCTGTCCTTATGAATAGCATTACTGGTAGTTGTCATAACGCATTGGAGAAATAAAATCAATACCATATTCTGTATGAAGAATCAGATAATATAATTCTACTGTTCTTAACATATTTATTGCTAAGGATGGTAAAATATCTTAATTTTTATATTCATATCCCAGTGTTTCTTTTTAACCAAAATATACCAACACATATTAATTATGTTCCAAGTCTCAAACATTTCAATAAAACCACTACATTATATTACGTTTCACGTGAGTTAAAATTATTTGAAAATTAAATTCGTCAAATATTAGGCTGTATGACTTTGTGAATGAAATAACCGTAGTGACCTATTACGACTCTGTAAGCAGATTTCGTCATATATTACGTTGTGCGACTCTGTAAATAAAAAAAAATCGTCATATATTTCAATGTACAATTCTTTAAGTAAAATTCGTCATATATTACGTTTTGCGGCTCTCAAAGGTGAATGTGTGAAATTTTGTAAGTGAAAAATGTACACACTAATGTATATGTTTATGTATGAATTTCTGTGTAAGTAAATATATACATTTATGTGAATGCCCATGTATCTAAGTACATGCATACAAACATATACAGCATGTACCTGGGTACATTCGAGCACGTATGTATATATCGCATAGTTAATGTCAGCAATTACTGCGCCAACTTGATTATATATATTTTGTAATACAAATAAAGCTGTAGTCATAGAGAAATGAAACCTGGAGTGGACGAAGACAAGGGTCATTACCTCAGAGGACTTTGATATGCTGTAAATATATTTGTCTCCTTCCAATAACGTATGACTTATTTTCGTCTTTATTTTTCCCTTATGGTCAAGGAAACAAATAAAAACGTGTATCTCTCATGTATGAAGTATTGTCATTTACTTTAGAAATTGTCATACATTTTTGGAAAATTATTGATTTTCTCGTCATACATTATTTAAAAAACCTCGAATTTCACTTTGTCTTGCTATGTGTCAATCCAAATATTTGTTAAGTGTCAACCAGTAGACACTGGCAGGGTCTTCAATGTTTCCTAATAAAATTACGAATACAGGATTACCTGCGTTTTTATTAACCCTCACCTTTTTTTTTTTTAAACGAGCAGTCAGAATTCACATCTAAATATTTAGATATATAAGCTTTCACAGGCACACACACAGTTTCAACCCTCCCCATCCCCAGGTTCGGCAATTTTGGGGGTATGATTAGTCCCTCTTCCCCTCTACCCGAGGGACGGGGGAAAGACCGAGCCGCTTAGCGTGACAGTATATACTGTATATATAGACACGTTACTATATATTACAAAGGGGCGATTAGCATATGTTGAATTACTATATTGACATTAGTTATCTAAAATGCAATGCCCCCAAAACCTCAAAAGACAGTCTATCGATCATATATCGATTAGTCTTACTAGCTGTAATCTCGTGTTTTATATATATATATATATATATATATATATATATATATATATATATATATATATATATATATATATATATATATATGTGTGTGTATATATATATATATATATATATATATATATATATATATATATATATATATAATATATATACATACATATATATATATATATATATATATATATATATATATATATATATATATATATATAGTGGTTCTCAATAACTTTGCACCGTAAATATGTTGATTCAAGTTGACCTTATAATGGGTTTTCTTTAACTTCTCAGCTTTACCTATTATCTAATTATTTAGCATCAGAAATTATACACCATGTTGTAGAAGCTCTAGAAATATATTTCATTTTTTTTTTAAATCACTAAAATGATTTCATACATTAATAACATATTACGGTCTTAAAAAGACTATTTACCTTACGCCAACAGTTTCATCCAAGGGTAAGTACGTATGTATGTATGTATGTATGTATGTGTGTATGTTTGTATGTTCGGTTATCAATATTTACATCACGCTTGCAAATCTTTACTTTGCGAGTACTGTATGTACGTGTGTAACTATTTTTCAAATTCACTTTTTCAGCACACTCGAAAAGAAATATGGATCTCACTATGTAATGAATGAAAATCTTCAACGGCCTAAATTGGTCCACTTATTACGCTACACGGAATCATGGATGCTTGAGAGTGATTAATGCTCCAGCATGTACAGAATGTTTATGTGTATGCATATTTCATAACTGATATACTGTGTAAACATTCTTCTGTTTGATTTACTCTTGGTTACTAACACCGCGGACGGAGAATTCTGGAGTGGAAATGTGGCGTCGTAATACATAGATTGATTGACTGATTAGGAGTTTTTTGGCATCCTGACATCGAAGGTCATTAACACCTATATAATTTGTTAGAAATAAAAAACAAAAAGGGTATTCAATTTAAAACCATACTAGCGAAAATGTTCTCATGAAATCTAAATAGTTTTCAGTAGATCTGCTTCTGAAATAAATCTAAAAATACCGCTAGTGGAGTACAACACATCCTGCCCAAGAATCTTGGTAAGGATGAACCTGCCCTCCTCACCTCGAACCTCAAACAGATATATATTTCTTAAGGTGCTAAAAGTGGTGCATTTGGTCAGCAAATGCCTCACTGTCAGGGGTACTAAACAGTCACGGTTACTCTTTGTCCTCGAAAACTCTATCTTTGGAAGGATAGGTAATCTGGCATCTCTTATCATCTCTTCTTGAAACCTTTCGACAAAATATAAAGAGCCCTTATTTACTGATCCCATTTTGGCCGAAACTATCCAACCTCTTTGTGTATACAAACAATATGCATCGAATATTCAAGAAGTGTTGTGTAC
This sequence comes from Palaemon carinicauda, assembly GCF_036898095.1. Taxonomy (NCBI): domain Eukaryota; kingdom Metazoa; phylum Arthropoda; class Malacostraca; order Decapoda; family Palaemonidae; genus Palaemon; species Palaemon carinicauda. The sequence continues at coordinate 25,547,775 of NC_090739.1, forward strand.
TAGACGTAAATTTTTATTAAATATCCAAAGTTAATTGTATATTGGGACAAACTTTGCACCAAATGTTAATAACTTTCAGATATTTCCCGGAATTTGCACCAAATATTCAATGCATTAATTATATTGTCAAACTTTGAACTGAACAATTAATGACCAAATGATTTGAATAGTTTGAAAATTGTCAAACTTTTCATAAAATAAAACAAGATCTTTTACATATTTAGTGAAATTTTAATGAAAAAATCTATACCTTTTATCGTCAAGGCTCAGTATACGTCATATATTTGATCTAAGATAGTTGCCAACATTAGCACCAAATATCAGATGTTTTTTGTATATCAACATAATCTTTGCATCATACACCCAATATCTGACTTATATTATCACCTATATTACAGGAAATATGAGACGACTCTGCATATTGCCCAAAAGCTATTGCCTGAAGATGCATTAAGGCACATTATTCCATCTATTTCCTTATTTACTTTCCTCACTTTCCTCATTTTCCGTGTTGGAATCCATTAGCTTAAAATCTCCTTATTTTTCAACTAGGGTTGTGGTTCAGCTAATAATAATAATAATAATAATAATAATAATAATAATAATAATAATAATAATAATAATATCAATAATAATAATAATAATAATAATAATAAAATGGCGATAATCAAAAATAAAAAAAAAAACTTTGCTTCAAACCAATGACCCCAAAAATGTAACAAAGAAACCAACCTCTTCACCCGACAATCATTACCTTCTAAAGAAAAAAAATCTAATTAATGCAAAGCAAGAAGGTCTAAGGGAAAATAATGGTCAGATGATCCGTGAACTGAGCAAACAAAGCTATTGACACAAAGGAGCCACAATGCAACACAAAGGAGGATGAGCTATCGAATATCGCGGCTGGCTGAATGGAGACAGCAAATCGATAGACGGATTGAGGATATTATGTCTTCAAACAGAAACTGGGTGACCCGTCAACCGTTCAGAAAATAGAGTTATTGATTGGTTGCAAGGACTTCCGGAACAGAGAAGGAGCAAATTCAGGGTAGAGAGGACTCACCTCCTGATTGAAAGATCAATTTTGCTTGGTTAGGTTCAAGTTTTGAGGGTGGTGGTAAAAAAAAAAGAAAAAAAAAAAAAAAAAAAAAAAAAAACTTTTAGGTATTGAATGGTAAGTTAATCTGGTTATTATCTTAGTTTTCAATGTACAATCACTAGGTACGTTCAAGTTTCAAATTGAATAAGAATTACATTATCATGGCGGCCCATGTTTCAAATATATATAAATAAATTATAAACACACGCAAGCACACGCACAAACACACACACACACACATATATATATATATATATATATATATATATATATATATATATATATATTTATATATATATATATAAATACATATATATATACATATATACATATACATATATATACACTTGGCCACTGTATGGCAATAGCCTCAAACATGACCTTATTCATATCAAGGATTTGGCCAGTTTTAATCACCACGCTGGCCACTGCGGATTGGTGATGGTGGGATACTTTAGTCTGATCGCTCACAGCAAACAAAACCTAGTATGGGTGGCCCTGACTAGTACAACGTTGCTAATCATGGCATTACTACACCTGACACGTGATAAGCATTATGTAACAACCCTCGAAAGATATTTGAAAAGTTAACTGAAATTCGTATTTTCCTCTCATTGACGTGGTCAGACACACAATGGGATACATAAACAGATGCTTCGTATCTATACAAAATATGGGATTTATGTGATATCAGTTCCTTGATGACCTTAGATATATCAAATTTCAGAAAAGAGGGTCAACAAGATGAAAGGTTCATTTTCCATTGATCCTTTATAATTCTGTTCGCTTAACTCAGACTTATCTGAGTTCGCCAAGAAACTGACATTATAGGGATCCCATATATATTATTACAAGCTAAGCTATAACCCTAGTTGGAAAAGTGAAAGGCTATAAGCCCAAAGGCTCCAAGAGGGAAAAACAGCTCAGCGAGGATAGGAAATAAGAAAATAAATAAACTAAAAAAAAAAAAAAAACAATCAAAGAAAATAATTTAAAAGTAGTAACATTAGATTAGACCTTTAAAATATAAGCAATAAAGAGTTATTAAAAAAAATGAAGTGAAAAAAGGCAGAACAGCGAGCCCGAGTACCTCGAGATAGAGAACTCTAATCCAAGACAGTGGAAGGTCATGGTACAGTGGTTATGGCACTATCTAAAACTAGAGAACAATGGTTTAATTTTGGAATGTCGTTCTCCTAGAAGAGCTGCTTCTACCCTTGTCCTTACCCTTACCAAGAGGAAAGTAGCCAACTAGCCACTGAACCATTTCATTCCAGCAGTTAACCCCATGGGCGAAAAATAATTGTTTAGTAATCTCAGTGTTGTCAGGCGCATGAAGACAAGAGGAGTATGTGGACAGAATAGGGCAGACTATTCAATGTATGTGTTAGCAAAGAAAGAGATGAGCCGTAACCAGAGAGAGGGATCCAATTTAGTATTGTTTGGTCAGTCAAAGGACCCAATAACTCTCTCGCGGTAGTATCTAAATGGGTGGCTGGTGCCCTAGCCAACGTAATATATATAATAAAATTTATATAATATATATATATATATATATATATATATATATATATATATATATATGCGTGTGTGTATATGTATATAAATATTACTATTATTACTTGCCAAGCTATAGCTACAGCTGGAAAAGCAGGATGCTATAAATCCAAGGGCTCCAACAGGGCAAAATAGCCCAGCAAGGATAGGAAAAAACGAAATAAATAAACTACATGAGAAGTAATGAATGGTTAATGTAGAATATTTTAATATCAATAACAACATTGGTGTAGATCTGGCATATATAAACTACGCAGAGAGACTTATATCAACCTGCTCAACATGAAAACATTCGCGGCAAATTTAAACTTCCAAAGTTCCAACGATTTAAATGCCCGCTTATGGAGATCATTCCACAGTCTGCTCATAGCAGGGAAAAACTTCTAAAATACTGTGTAGCATTGAGCCTTATGATAGAGAAGGCTTGGCTAATAGAATTAACTGCATACGTAGTAATACGAGCAGGATGGCATGGTATGGGAACATCTGAATGCAAAGGGTGGTCAAAATTATAAGAAATCATATGCAACATATATAAATAACAAACTGAACGACGTTACTAGAAATTAATATCTAGATCAGGATTAAGGAATTTAAGAGACCGCAAGTTAGTGTTCAACAAATTAAGATGAAATTCAGCAGCTGAAGACTAGACAGGAGAACAATACATGAAACAAGATACTATAAAAAGAATTAAAACAATTTCTAAATAAGCCATTTTTAGCAATTGAAGAAGAAAGAGACCTAACGTGTTTCTCAAAAGTGAGTTTGCTATTAAGAATCCCACCTAAAATTTTCAGTCATACAGTGTTAAAGAAACATAATCAATACTGAGATCTGGAGGTTGATGGGCCACTGTCCTTCACCTACTTACAATCAACCCCAAGAGATGGAATTGATGCAAAGAGTGGCATCATCTGAAAATGCAACGATATTGTTCTCTAGGCCAAACCACATATCATGTGTATATGATTATTATCATTACTAGTTCAACTACAACTCTAGTTGGAAAAACAGGATGCTATAAGCCTCAGGGCTCCAACCAGGAATTATAGCCCAGTGAGGATATGAAAGAAGGAAACAAATAAACTACAAAAGAAGTAATGAACAATTAAAATAGAATATTATGAAAACAGTTAAAACATCAAAATAGATCTTTCATATATAAACAATAAAAACTTCATAAAAACATGAGGAATAGAAATAAGATAGAATAGAGTGCAAATGTGTGGTCTCAAGCAAAAGAACTATACCCAAGACAGTGGAAAACCATGGTACATAAGCT